>NC_080165.1:145742527-145800735 GCF_950295315.1 Erinaceus europaeus | reverse complement strand
GTTGTAGCCTTGTTGTGGTTATTACTGTTGTTGTTGATGTCATTCGTTGTTGGATAGGACAGAGAGAAAGCAAGAGAGGAGGGGTAGAGAAAGACAGACATTGCAGACCTGCTTCACCGCCTGTGAAGCGACTCCCCACCGGGGTTCGAACCAGGATTCTTATGCCGATCCTTGAGCTTTGCGCCACATGTACTTAACCTGCTGCGCTACAGCCCGACCCCCACCCTCTCTCTTTCTATTTGAAATAGTCGGCATTGAGAAGTGAAACCTGAGCAACAAGGGGAAAAAAATCAAGAATGAAAGATTTCAGAACAGGAACTGATCTTGTTCCAGAGAATGAATAAGGAGCTTCAAGTTTGACCTCAAAAAGTATAATTACATAAAGCTCGTCAACTGACTTTTCCCTCTGCTTAATAAATACTTTTTTTTAAAGGCAAAACTTTTGTAAAGTATCCAATATAATGGTCTGAAGATATTTTCCTTTTCCTTATTAACTGCGATGACACTTTTTTCTTTCATTTCAAAGTGTTCTTAATTTTGTTATGCTTAACCATCTGGCCAACTGCTTCAGCATATAATTAAAGTTTTTACAGGGGTTTAGAATTTTAATTCGATTATACAATTTTTTGATGAATGGAGATGAGAAAGGATTTCTTGGCTTCTTTGCTAGAAGGGATTATCATCTCTTTCCTGTCTTTGCTTTTCTATCCTTAGATTTTTTTTTTTTATTTAATTGAGGAAATTAAGTTTGGATCAAAACTTTCTGAACAAGTAATGTTAAAGGCTAGGTACGGTCCT
The DNA here is from genome assembly GCF_950295315.1 of Erinaceus europaeus. Taxonomy (NCBI): domain Eukaryota; kingdom Metazoa; phylum Chordata; class Mammalia; order Eulipotyphla; family Erinaceidae; genus Erinaceus; species Erinaceus europaeus. The sequence continues at coordinate 145,799,937 of NC_080165.1, read as the reverse complement.
TTATATAATCTCTATTAAAGGGACTCAGTACCAGTGATGAAGGACTCAAGCAAAGTATAAGGGGCCGGGTGGTGGCGCGCCTGGTTGAGCACACATGCTACAATGTGCAAGGACCCGGGTTCGAGCCCCCATTCCCCACCTGCAGGGGGGAAGCTTTGTGAGTGGTGAGGAAATGCTGCAGGTGTCTCTCTGTCTCTCTTCTCCTCTAGCTCCCTCTTCCCTTTCGGTCTATGGTTGTATCTATCCAATAAATAAATAAAGGTAATTAAAAAAGTTAAAAGATGTCTGTATAAATTAAGGTAAGATGGGAGGGTCTGGGGGAGGTGATAGGCGGTGTGATATGATCTCTGTGTGGCGCCAGGGATCATTCTCAGATCAATTCTTACTCGGACCATTAGCCAGAGTGCTGGGTTACATGTGAAAATGTGTGAACCTCCAAATAACACGAAAGTCAGGGGGAAAGTAAGCACAAGGACCCATGCAAGGATCCAGGGTTCAAGCCCCTGGTTCCTCACTTCCAGGGATGCTTTACAGCTGTGAACCAGGTCTGCTTATGTCTGTCTTCCTCTCTCTCTCCCCCTCCTCTTTCAATTTCTGTCATTTTCCCCCCTTCCCCCCACCCCCATCATCACTGGGGCTTGGTGTCTGCACTATGATTTCAACACTCCTGGAGACCTTTTTTTTTTTTTTTTAACATTTTTGTTGCCCTTTTTGCCCTTGTTGTTGCTATTGTTGTCATTGTTGTTGGATAGGGCAAAGAGAAATCAAGAGAGGAGGGGAAGGCAGAGAGAAGAGAAAGACAGACACCTGCAGACCTGCTTCACTGCTTGTGAAGTGACCCCCCACACACAGGTGTGGGGAACCGGGGGCTCGATTGTTGCAGAATCCTTACGCAGGTCTTTGCGCTTCGTGCCACGTGCGCTTAACCTGTGCTACCTCCCGGGCACCCATGTGGATATTTTTCTATCCAAGATTTCCACATTCACAAAGACAATTTAAATCAAACTGTAAATATCAGTTCACTGAATATCAAGAATGTATAGCTCACTTATATAGAAGGTTTGCTCTAAACTGCCAGTGGAGCAGGGCTAGCTACTGTGTGTGTGTCCCTATACAGAATAGCAAGAATAAGAAGAATGGCCTGGGGCAATGGTACAGACATATGCTAGACTCTGGTGTTGTAAAAAAAAATGCTTATTGAGGTGGAAATTATGAAACCTATTTGCGACATCTGGTTGTAATGAAAGATCCAGAGGGTGGCAGGTTTCTCTAGACAAGCAGGCTGACTAAAACCTGGGAGCAACCCAGGTGCCCAACGACAGATGAGTGGCTAAGTCCGCTGTGGTCTGTATACACAGTGGAATACCACTGAGCTGGGTGATTAAAAATGATGATTTCGAATGGTGGTGGGAATTGTGTGGAGTTGTACCCTTCTTATCCTATGGTTTTGTCAATGTTTCCTTTTTATAAATAAAATAAATAAATAAATAAACTGTGATTTCACCTTCTTCACCACTATAAGGATGGAGCTTGAAGGAATCATGTTAAGTAAAACAGAAACAGAAGGAAGAATATGGGATGATCTCACTCATAGGCAGAAGTTGAAAAATAAGCTCAGAAGGGGAAACAGTAAGCAGAACTTGGACTGGAGTTGGTGCACTGAACCCAAATAAAAGATTCTGGGGCTGTGGGGAGGGTTCAGGTCCTGGCAGACCTAGTGGGGGTTGCATTGTGATGTGGAAAACTGGGAAATGTTATGCATGTACAAACTATTATATTTTACTGTCGACTGTAAACCATTAATCCCCCAATAAAGGAATAAAAGACAAAAGTATGCTGACCAAGTTACAGGTGCTATCAGGATCCCATCTGACTTCCCTGGGTGAACAACCTCACCACTCACCAGCAGGTCCCAGAACCTCACTTCCTCAGAGCACTACCCCATTAGGGAAAAACAGAAACAGGCTGAGGGTATGGATCCACTTGCCAATGTCTACATCCAATGGCAATTACAGAAGCCAGAATTCTCACTTTCTGCATCCCATAAGGAATTTTGGTCCATACTCCCCGTGGCAAAGAAATGATGGGGTGGGGGTGGGGAAGATGACCAGAAGGGTCTGAACTCCAACTTCATCAGGACCCAGAGAGATAAGAGGAAAAAGGGAGGGACCCTTGGATGAAAGTAATAGGTGTAGGTATGACCTGGAGAGGAAGGGAAGTTGGGACCATAGGAAAAAAAAAAAGAGGGCAAATAAATACAAATATAGACAGCAAATTGTAGAGATAATAGTTAACCCATACCTGCAACCTTAGGAGAACTGCTGTAACTTCCAACGGAGGGGTTGGGAGCACAGAACTCTGGTGGTGGGAACAGTGAGGGGGTTATAGCCCTGCTATCTGGTAATTTCGTAGATCAATATTAAAACACTAATATGAAAAGAAAAGAACAAAGAAAAAGGGAAGTAGGCTGGAGCAGAAAGGAGTAACTTAGAGCAGAACTAGCTTCTCACTGAGCAGAGTGAGTGAGTGGCGTTTCACGGGGGTACGCTTAACTGCTGCTGGGCCCAGCTGTCTGAGTTGTTAGGTTTAAATGCAAAGATGTAAAAAAGAAGAAAGAAAGAAAGAGAGAGAGAGAGAGAGAGAGAGAGAGAGAGAGAAAGAAAGAAAGAAAGAAAGCTGTTGGTCATCACGCCAGGTCTGTTGCATTGCTTGATGCTGTGGTCTATTTACATAATCACTGTTTTGCCTGAGACCCGCCCTGCCTGCAGGGCATTGGTTTAATCCCCACTGGTTAGATGGAAGCTTGCTACTTTTGCGCTCCATCCCCTCTCCTAGTCACTTCCTTTTTCCGACCTGCCACTTCCGTGTCTGAAGGTATAAAGGCAGATTCTTTTCTGAGCAATAAAAGAGAGTTGCACTGTGTTCCCACTCAGCCATGAGTTCCTGGTCGTCTCTCTCCCGCCCACGAAGCTAGCCTAGCAGAAAGCAACTTTTAATATAAAGCAATAGTTAAATGTGGCATGCATGTTTCTCTTCTTTTTAAAGCACAGGGGCAATCATCTGGCTCAGTAGCAAGGGCTGTGGAATCAAATAAAACACTTAAGTTTATATTCTAGCAGTCATCCTCTGTAGAAATGGAACGGGTGAATAAGCACCTCACATTCCCAATTTTCTCATCTGTGAAATGAAGTTAACGCTCACTGTGTTGGCCTGTGCTATCAGCTTGTCTGCCTCCCTCCCTGCAGAGCCCCTGCAGGAGGATGAAAGAGTTCTTTGCCAGGGGTGCTTCTGCCCAAGTGACTTCTCTGGTCCAGGGAACAGGAGTGTCAGGGTGGGAGTGACAGACGGCAGCTGCCTCGTCAGCGTCAGGACTGAAGAAAATACAACGAACAGCACTTCCTGTGTTTCCAAGCAAGAAAGAAGCCTTACGGTCAGGGAAGCCATTTTGGGGAAAGTCTGTTAGTGTGACATCGTTGAACGTCGTGCCTCCCCCGTGCAAAACAACCATGAAGGTGAAATGTGATTATGTATATGGAACAACTGAACAATTAATCGTTGCTACAGAAAAGAAGTGTTTGTTCCCTTCTCTCCACAAGCAGTCAGTAATGAAGTTGATGTCACTGTTGACTGCTGTGGGTTGTCTCCATTCTCAGACAAAATTCAGAATAGTGGGTCAGGAGATTGTGCGGGTGGTTAAGTGCACCTGTCACCATGCGTAAGGACCTGAGTTTGTACCTCTGCTCTCTACGGTGGGGGTGGGGGGGTTGTTGGTGCCTGCTTTACAAACCCACAGCTCCTGGAGGCCATTTTTTCCCCATTGTTGTTGTTGCTGCTGTTATTATTTTTGTTGTTGCTGCTGTTGTTGACTAGGACAAAGAGAAATTGAGAGAGGAGGGGAAGACAAAGAGAGGGAGAGACAGATGGACTCCTGAAGACCTGTTTCACCCCTTGTGAAGCCACCTTCCACTGCAGGGTGGGGAGCCAGGGACTCGAACCAGATTATTATTATTATTATTATTACTGACTACAGGGTTATCACTGGGGCTTGGTGCCTGCACTATGAATCCGCTGCTCCTGGTGGTCGTTTCTTCTCCATTTTATTGGAAAGGACAGAGAGGAAATTGAGAAGGGAGGGGGAGACAGAGAGGGAGTGGGAAAGATAGACACCTGCAGACCTGCTTCACCGCCTGTGAATATCCTCCCTGCAGGCAGGACACAGGGACTGGAAACTGGATTCCTGCACAGGCCTTTGTGCTTAACCAGCTGTGCCACTACCCAGCCTCCAAAGACATGTATTTTATAGGAATATTTCTATAATTCACATATAATATGTAACTCCCTTTTGCTGATTTATCTGAGCACAATAATTACTAACCATGCAATTAAGAGAGATCTCTTGGGAAATGCTTACTAACTACCAAACAGAGCACAGCAGATAATGCATTTGGCATGCTAAGACTAGAGTGTCTGTTCAGTTTTAGTTAGCACTTTCAAAAAGTTATTGTGAATTAAAATACAAACATTTCCAATCTTTCAGCTATGCTGTTCCTCAAGTGTCAGTCAGATTCACAATGCATTTCTATGTCTATTCTTGGCTTTAGAATCTTAGGCAAATTATAAACCTTGTAAATTCCAGAAGCTCCTGACTGCAAAATACTTAAGATTCTTGGTCCAATTTATCTCAAGAGTTAAACACGACAAGATCATTTCTATAAACATTTAGGATGGTTGAATGTGTACCTCTGTTGGTTTTTTTTTTTTAAAGTGACACCAGGTTACCATAAAAGTGAAAATATTAAACATCTGTAGCTCATGCCTTGTGAGGAACTGAGTCATTTTTTGTTATGTCACATGAACTTGTTAAAGTTCATATCATCCTTGAAAAAAACTTTACATAATTTAAAGCATTCATATAGTTAGTTCTGGGGACCAGACAGTGGCACGACTGGTTGAGTGCACACGTTACAGTGCGCAACGACCCGGGTTCAAGTCCCTGGTCCCCACCTGCTGGGGGGAAAGCTTCTCAAGTGGTGAAAGAGGGCGGCAGGTGTCTCTCTGTCTCTCTCCCTCTCTAGCTCCTCCTTCCTTCTTAATTTCTGGCTGTCTCTATCCAATAAATAGAGATAATAAAAAATTTTAAGAAAGAAATTTTAATTTTAATATAATTTAAGTTTCTCCCATTTTACTTACTAACTTATATATCTGTGTCATTTATGTGACTTAAGAGGGTTTGGGCGCCCAAGAAGTGACTCCGTGGGTAGAGTATTTACAGTGCATCAGGTCCTGGGTTTTGATCCCCGGAATCACACCAAAGTACCAAGGGAACTCTCAGAATAGTGGGTAACAAAAGAGAATAAATAAATAAATATTTTTTAAAAGGGAGTCTTTCTCTCTCCCTCTCTGTCTTCCCCTGTTCTTTCCATTTCTCTCTGTCCTATCCAACAATGATGATATCAATAACAGCAACAATAGTAACTACAACAATAAAACAACAAGGGTAACAAAAAGGAATAAATAAATAAATATTTTTTTAAAAGACAGAAATGCAAAAAAAGACAACAATGAGATACCACTTCACTCCTGTGAGAATGTCATACATCAGACAAGGTAACAGCAGCAACACATGCTGGAGAGGTTGTAGAGACAAGGGAACCCTCCTGCATGGTTGGAATGCCATTAGTCCAACCCCTGTGGAGAGCAGTCTGGAGAACTCTCAGATAGCTAAAATTGGACCTACCCTATGACCCTGCAATTCCTCTCCTGGGGATATATCCTAAGGAACCAAACACACCCATCCAAAAGGATCTGTGTATACCTATGTTCATAGCAGCACAATTTGTAATAGCCAAAATCTGGAAGCAACCCAGGTGTCCAACAACAGATAAGTGGCTGAACAAGTTGTGGTAAATATACACAATGGAATACTACTCAGCTGTAAAAAATGGTGACTTCACCATTTTCAGCCCATCTTGGATGGAGCTTGAAGGAATCATGTTAAGGGAGAGAGTTTGCCCTGGGAGTGAGCAGTGACCACAACAATTCAGTTTTCTTCAATACAAAAGGAGTTGACTTTGGGTTGCACTCAGGGCAAAGCAGCCCCACTCTCCAAGTGAGTTATTTCACTGGTCTGGGTCTAGGTCTTTAATCAAAATCATGGAAACAACGAAGTCAAATATTCTGTAAGCCATGTGGACTCTTCCACTGTTACCGTGAAGTAGTACTGAAGAAAGGGCACAGTGAGGGCTGGGGGGAGGGGCGTGCAGTACCACCATGCGCGAGGATCTGGGTTCAAGCCCCAGCTCCCCACCTACAGCAAGGACACTTCATGAGCGGTGAAGCAGGTCTGCAGGTGTCTCTCTTCCTCTCTCCCTCTCTATCTTCCCCTCCCCTTGAAATTTTGTCTGTCCTGTCAAAGAAAACTAAAGTAGAGAGGAAAGGATAAAATGGCCACCAGGAGCCGCCGTGCATTCACAGTGCTGACACTGAACCCTAGCGATACCCTGGTGGCAATAAAAAAATCAAAAGAGGCACTTTCCTGCATGCTGCTCTCAATTCAAATCAAATAACGTTGCATCCGCGGATCGCAACCTAATCAACGTAACGAGTGCCACCCCAGCATGCTTCACTTCAGACTGTGACCAGAGACTTCAGGTGTGGAATGACAACCTTTCAGCTTCATCACTCGAGTGAGACCTTTCCTTTCATAGTATTCTCTAATTCCATTCCAGGTGGTTCACTTTCTAACAAAGTCCCAAAACCTAGATATAGACCAGGTCCCCTGAGATAGAGCATAGGTTCACATGTGCCCATAAACTAGGGAAAAATATATACCTGAAAGCAGAAGTACACAAGAGCATGCACGGAATAACCCCCAACACCTCATCTGCACTATTAGGTCCATGACTGTTCAACAATTTGTTTGGCTTTGTATGTTAACTCTCTTGTCAACCACCAGGTTCCAAATGCCAGCAAGATGCTGACCAGACTTCCCTGGACAGACGACCCCATCAATGTGTCCTGGAGCTCCGCTTCCCCAGACCCCCACCCTACTAGGGAAAGAGAGAGGCAGGCTGGGAGTATGGGTAGACCTGTCAACACCCATGTTCAGCAGGGAAGCAATTACAGAAGCCAGACCTTCCACCCTCTGCAACCCACAATGACCCTGGGTCCATGCTCCCAGAGAGATAGAGAATGGGAAAGCTATCAAGGGGAGAGGATGGGATATGGAGATCGGGTTATGGGAATTGTGCGGAACTGTACCCCTCTTATTCTGTGGTTTTGTTAATGTCTCCTTTATTAAATAAAAAAATTTAAAAAAAAATCAAAATAGGGAGTCGGGTGGTAGAGTAGCGGGTTAACCGCAGGTGGCGCAAAGTGCAGGGACCTGAGTAAGGAACCCAGTTCAAGCCCCTGGCTCCCCACCTGCAGGGGAGTCACTTCACAGGCAATGAAGCAGGTCTGCAGGTGTCTGTCTTTCTCTCCCCCTCTTTGTCTTCCCCTCCTCTCTCCATTTCTCTCTGTCCTATCCACTCCTCTCTCCATTTCTCTCTGTCCTATCCACTCCTCTCTCCATTTCTCTCTGTCCTATCCACTCCTCTCTCCATTTCTCTCTGTCCTATCCACTCCTCTCTCCATTTCTCTCTGTCCTATCCATATTGATGTCTGTCCTGACGACGACATCAATAACAGCAACAATAATAGCTACAACAATAAAAAACAACAAGGGCAACAAAAGGGAATGAATAAATAAATACATAAATACATAAATAAAAATAAAAAAATAGAAAGTACATGCCTGCAAAGGTGAGGCTGGCAAACAAGTGGATGATTCCTCAACAATACATGTTCTGAACTGTTACTTTGACCAGTGTGTGATCTGAAAAGGAAAAGCTAGAAAAAAATGGATTATTTGTTACCCTTACACCGCCAGTTACTTGTCAAGTTGTTTTTCTGAGTTGTGCTTCGTCTGCTTCCTGTGACAAATGACACCACCAGAATGCCATCAGCATCCCTGAGAAGGATCAAGTTCAGAACTTACGGAGGGAAGACACACTGGGCGAGCCTCGGAGAAACTGGTGCAGGCTGTCCTCACTGTCACTGGAGCTGGCTAAACTGTTCCTCATCTCCAGCATGGCGATCTGTGTGCAGAGGCTGATCTGCGGCTCCAGCTTCTTGACCTTCTACAAAGGAAAGTAATAAGGTTTCTGTCAGGGCTTTTGATCACATATTTATTCGCCACGAAAGTAACAGACCCAGGTACACAGTAAGCCCACCCCCCTCAGTGGTAGCTATCGTATAACTGGAAGTTAAGACAGCTGTAAGGGAGTTGGGCGGTAGCACAGCGAGTTAAGCGCACATGGCGCAAAGCACATGGACCGGGGTAAGGATCCGGGTTCGAGCCCCTGGCTCCCCATCTGCAGGGGAGTCGCTTCACAAGCAATGAAGCAGGTCTGCAGGTGTCTGTCTTTTTCTCTCCCTCTCTGTCTTCTCCTCCTCTCTCCATTTTTCTCTGTCCTATCCAACAACGATGACATCAATAACAGAAAAATAAATAAATAAAGGAGGGGAGAGCAGGCAGAAGGATCCCCGGCTCCCCACCTCAGGGGCGTCGCTTCACAGGCGGTGAAGCAGGTCTGCAGGTGTCTGTCTTTCTCTCCCCCTCTCTGTCTTCCCCTCCTCTCTCCATTTCTCTCTGTCCTATCCAGCAACAACGACACCAATAACAACAACAATAATACTACAACAATAATAAAAACAACAAGGACAACAAAATAAATAAATAAATATTAAAAAATTTATTAAAAAGCTGTAAGAGAACACAGCCCTACTCGCAGGCCTTGTAGAACTGTACTTAGTACACACACAATGTTTTTCGATTTCTCTTCTGTCCTTATCTAAATTTCCTTCTAGGCAAATGTGGGAAAATGAAGATCAAATTACAATTAAAAAAAATCTACAAAGCTGTGGAATTCCTAACTGGAACTGGATGGCTACATACCTCCTTCCTCTCCTGTGGGTATTGTGGGAGGGGAATCTGACCAGGACGACATACAAAACTGGGAGATGTCAGAGCTACAAAGCCAGCTTCTGAGCTGACACTCAACCCAGTAGGGTCTGTGCCTTGCTATGCACAAGGCCCTGAATTTGAGCTGCAGCCATACAAAGGAGGGCCATGGACAGCACCAAGGAAACTCCAGGGAAGGTGGAGCAATACTACATCTTCTCTCCACTTTCCTTTCTCTCTCTAAAGTAAAAAGAATGAAGGTATAATTGGAAGTCACTTAGTTTGGTACTGGATTCATTCTATGACAACACACACACACACACACACACACACACACACACACACACACACACACACACACACACACAAGCCAACTTCCAGGGCCAGCTGGACAGCTCACTAAGGGGCAGGGCTGGGGTGGGGTAGAGGTACCAGGTTTCAGCCCAGATTCCACTACACTGGGAGCAGCTTTGGTGCTGTGCTCCCTTTCTCTCTCTCCTTCTGTACCCATATCTACCTATCTATCTATCTATCTATCTATCTATCTATCTATCTATCTATCTATCTATCTACCTATCTATCTATCTATCTAGATCTGAAAAAGCCAACAGGACAGATGAAGTCTCAGAAAAGACAAAGAGGGAGAGAGAGAGTCACTATCCTGCTCACTGGGGTTTGTGAGTAATTCTGTCGGCAGTCTCCCACTGCCTTGCCCTTCCTGGCCCCCTCCATTCAATTACTTTTTTCCTTCCTTCCTCCCTCCCTTCCTCCCCCCTCCTCATAGGGTTATCACTGGGGCTCGGTGCCAGTACTACGAATCCACTGCTCCTGGTGGCCATTTTTCCATTTTATTGGATAAGACAGAGAGAAATTGAGAGTGAAGGGGAAACAGAAAGGGAGAGAGAAAGACAGACATCTGCAGACCTGCTTCACCACCTGTGAAGCGCTCTCTCCCCCTCAGGTGGGGAGCCGGGGCTCGAACCTGGATCTTTGTGCAGGTCCTTGTGCTTTGTACCATGTAGACTTAACCAGGTGCACCACCACCAAGCCCCCCATTCACTTGCCATCCTCTGTAGAGTGCTTGAATGACTCTATGGAGAGACTAGCATCTCCGCACCATAAGTGGAAAAGCCTGCTGTTTATACTGGGCTGTTGGAAAAGTCATGATGTAGTTTTTCTTTTTTTTTTTTTTATATTTATTTTATTTATTTATTCCCTTTTGTTGCCCTTGTTGTTTTATTGTTGTAGTTATTATTGTTGTTGTTGTTGTTGGATAGGACAGAGAGAAATGGAGAGAGGAGGGGAAGACAGAGAGGAGGAGAGAAAGATAGACACCTGCAGACCTGCTTCACCGCCTGTGAAGCGACTCCTCTGCAGGTGGGGAGCCGGGGTTCGAACCAGGATCCTTATGCCGGTCCTTGTGCTTTGCGCCACCTGCGCTTAACCCGCTGCACTACAGCCCGACTCCTGATGTAGTTTTTCTATGCAAAAAAGTGTCACGACTTTTCTGACATCTCAATAGATGCCTCACCAGATAATGGTAAATGGACTAATGGCCAAATACTTCCTTGCTCTTGAGAAATGATTTCCTGAAGGGGGTCTCTAAATTACAAGCATATCCCACTTAATGCAACACACAACTAATTAATTTTAGGAAAAGTATACACCGCCCAGAGGAGGGATACCTCACTCTCCATGTCACTGACAGAAATACTCAGAAAAACATACTTACTTTGTCATTTAAAGTTGGATCGTTTAGTGAGTAGAGCTTGTTTGTAATGTCTTTGCCTATGAGATACCTAAATATTTCATATAGGAAAGGTTCTGATTCCAGAAAGTAAGTTAATCTTTCTCTTGACCAGCATAAAAGTCTGCAGTTGTCCTCTGCAATAATGGTGACCTGCCAAAGAAACAAGCGGGAAGAAAAATGTAAACATAAGAATATGAGTTATGGTGGCGTGCTGACCGAACACACACACTACAGTGTACAAGGACCTGGGTTCAAGTCCCCAGTCTTTATCTGTGGGAGGTAAGCTTCCCAAGCACTGAACCAGTGCTGCAGGTCTCTCTCTCTTTCTCCATATATATGTATATATAGCTTCCTCCTTTCTTAATTTATCCCTTCCTCTAGATAAACTAAGATTTTTAAAAAGAATATGAATTATAACTATAGTAATTTTGGATGTGGGAAAAGTAGAATGACTGAGTGAGTAATATTATAGCAATGATGATTTCATATTAACTAAATGAAAATAAGATCCGGGGGGCCAGGTAGTTGCACAGCCGGTTAATGAATCCTTTCTTCCGGAGTGAGGGTGTAAGCTCTTACAGCTCAACCCCAGGAAGTCTTTCCCCCCATCAACAATTCCTCAATTTTGTGCTTTCTGTGGCATTCACGTAACTGACGGGAACGTCATCTGAGGACACATCTGTTTCTCCTGAACACTGAGGGAAAGACGGCACATCCCCATGTCTGAACTTCCAGTTTCTGACACAGAGTTGCACTCAGGGCATCTTCACTGTGTGACAGAATTAACAAACGCAGATACTGTCGACGTTCTATGCATTGCCAGACTACACCCAGGGTGTCAAATGTGTTTTACCACTGGGTTTACCAGATTATTTCATTTATAACTACAGAGAGAGGAGAAGAGGGTTCAAGGCTCTGGCCCCCACCTGTAGGGGGAAAGTTTCACAAGTGGTGAAGCAGTGTTGCAGGTGTCTCCTGCTTCTCTCTCTTTCTACTTCCCCAGCCCCCTTTTGATTTCCCTGTGTCTCTACCCAAAGAAAGAAATATTTTAAAAAGAGAAATAGAAAGAGGGGTAGAGAATAATGGTGTTTTTCTTTTTAAAAATATTTATTTATTCCCTTTTGTTGCCCTTGTTGCTTTATTGTTGTAATTATTATTGTTGTTGTTGTTGTTGGATAGGACAGAGAGAAATGGAGAGAGGAGGGGAGACAAAGAGGGAGAGAGAAAGACAGACACCTGCAGACCTGCTTCACTGCCTGTGAAGCGACTTTCCTGCAGGTGGGGAGCTGGGAGCTTGAACCGGGATCCTTATGCTGCCGAGCTACTGCCCGACTCCCAGTGGTGTTCTGCTTGATGCTCCCATGTGGTGCTGGGGATCCAGCCTAAGAGCCCCAGGGAGTTTGATATCCATCAATTACACAGAAAGCAGTATGGCCAAGTGATTGTAAGGTTGGCTCAGTCCACTGAGAATCCATCAGATAAGTAATAGTTCAACACAGTACCATGATAAGAACAAACACCTCATCACAGACCCCTGCAAGCGTCAACCCGGCTTTGACCTGGCATGTTATGATTGGGCCCTCCTCAGTCGCTATCGAACAGGCCATGGCCGGTGCGCCGCTATGTTCCACCGCTGGGGAGCCAGAGATGACCCGAACTGCCCCTGCGGCTCCAGACAGACTATGACCCACATAGTCAACGACTGCCACCTCTCCAGATTCAAAGGAGGTCTATAAACTTTACATCAGGCTCAACCTGACACTGTTGACTGGCTACGGAAGAAGGGCAAACGCTAGAAGAAGAAGTGCCATGATGCATACATATCTGGTGTGGACACTGGCAAAAAATAAAATCACCTTTCACAAAAAAGGGGGGCAAGATGTATAAGGAAAGAATGATAAAGTCAAGCCATTCTCTAAGAGGTCCTAACAACAGCAGGAAATGGACGAACACTACTGGGCAACCGAGTAATTCTCTACAGAGTAGTTAGAGAAAGCTGAGCATGTGATAGACATAGCAGCCCAGCTATGCACTCAAATTCTGAAGAGAGGGTTACGAGAATTGAAGTCCCTTTGCAGAAATGGCATCCATGATTTTATAAAGTATAATTTGGGAGCCAGGCGGTAGCGCAGAGGGTTAAGTGCACATGACACAAAGCACAAGGACTGGCATAAGGATCCTGGTTCGAGCCCCCGGTTTCCTACCTGCAGGGGAGTCGCTTCACAGGCGGTGAAGCAGGTCTGCAGGTGTCTGTCTTTCTCTCCCCCTCTCTGTCTTCCCCTCCTCTCTCCATTTCTCTCTGTCCTATCCAACAATGAACAACATCAACAATGGCAATAATAATAACCACAACGAGGCTACAACAACAAGGGCAACAAAAAGGGGGAAAAATGGCCTCCAGGAGCGGTGGATTCATGGTGCAGGCACCGAGCCCAGCAATAACCCTGGAGGGGAAAAAAAATTTAGTTTTAAATCTCTGTTTACCAGAGCACTGCTCAACTCTGGCTTATGGTGATGCAGGGGATTGAACCTGAGCCTTTGGAGCCTCAAGCCTGAGAGTCACTTTGCATAACCATCATGCTATCTACCCCTGCCCATATGATAATCATTATAATCACCACTTGAACCTGAACCACAGACACTGTGCAGTCATCTCAAGGGACAATCATTGAGTACCTCTCCATGTTTCTTTAACCCTTCCTTTCTTCCTTCCTTCCTTCCTTCCTTCCATCTCTCTCTCTCTCTCTCTTTCTGTCTCCAGGGTTTTTGCTGGGGTTAAGCGCCGGCACTACGAATCCACTGTTTCTGGCGGCCATTTTTCCATTTTATTGGGTAAGACAGAGAAATTGAGAGAGAAGGAGAAGGAGGAGGAGGGAGAAAGACACCAGCAGAGGCTTGAACCAGGATTCTTGCACAGGTCCTTGCACTTCGTACGCTGTGCGTTTATCCTGGTGCACCGTGCGTTTATCCTGGTGCGTTTATCCTGGTGCACCACTGTGCGTTTATCCTGGTGCATTTATCCTGGTGCACCACTGTGCATTTATCCTGATGCGTTTATCCTGGTGCATTTATCCTGGTGCACCACTGTGCATTTATCCTGATGCGTTTATCCTGGTGCATTTATCCTGGTGCACCACTGTGCATTTATCCTGGTGCATTTATCCTGATGCGTTTATCCTGGTGCACCACTGCCTGACTCCCAGCTGTATGATTCTCTAGCAGTTGTGCCAAAGAGTAAATTTCCTACCAAAGTTTCATCGAAGCTTCATTCCTGTGTAATTTTATTGCTCTAAGTATAATTTTTCTTTTCTCCAAAAAGTGAGAGAGACAGAGACGGAGACAGAGAAGGGGCATTCCAGCATTGCTTCCCCACCTGTTAAGCTTCCCTTTGACACAGTGCTCTCATGTGGTGATGCTGGAGAAGGGAGGTTGCAGACTGGTACCCGCACATGGTGAAGTGTGCACTGTACCTGATTGGCCGTCTCCTGGTCTTCAGGAAGGAACATCCAAAACAAGCAATTTCTTGGCCAAACACTTGTTCAGTGTTAAAGAAAATGGAGGGGGGAAGGTGGTGGTACACCTGGTTGAGCACACATGTTACAATGCACAAGGACCCAGGTTCAAGTCCCCAGTCCCCACCTGCAGAGTTGGAAAGCTTTGTGAGTGGTGAAGCAGTGTGGCAGGTGTCTCTCTGTCTCTCTCCCTCTTTATCTCCCCCTTCCCTCTTGATTTCTTGCTATCTCTATTCAGTAAATAAATGATAATTATAAGAAGTTTAAAATGTCTATTTTTAAAAAGAAAAAAATGAAATTAGAAGGTAAAATGTGTATGGGAGAAACCTGACCACCCTGACCATTTCCATGTCTCCTGCCTGAGGCAGAGTTAGTGGGGAGCTAGCTCTGGTAGCATGTGATATTTTTCCTTCAGGAACTTGCTTCAGTAAGAGGCAATACACTCCTACTCAAATGTGCAACAGTTATTTTTATTCTTGAGACTTTGCCATGAAGAACATTCTGTGAACAATCAAAACACAATCTCTCCCGAGGGTTTCCTGTGATGGAGTCTGCACTAACTGTACAAGACACAAGCCCCATGATTCCACTGACCAGTGAGGCAATGTCACGCCACACTATGCAAAGAAAAGATGATGCGCATTGAGACAGGCTGAATAAATATCTTTCAGTCGTGGTACTTCAACTTGGGCTCTATTTTCAAAATCTCTCTAACAATTATTAGGGAATTTCTCAACTTTCAAATCCAATGGCCAGGCCCTACGAAGAGAATCATAAATATGGTATTCCTTTTTCTAAATTTTTATCACCGTGATTATATATAAATGTAGTTTGAAGTCCAGTGGGGAGAGGGAGTAAATGTTATATCCCAAGCTTCTCAGGAAACTACTGCTTCTGAAAACAAAGGACATTCAGTTGTGACTGCCTCTCCAAGTCCCAGTCTCTTCAGGACGACATGGGACTGGCTTACGACATGAAAACCATTCGCTCCTAGAAAGAGAAATCAGTGGATGCAAGAGATACATGTCGGGCGTTGGAAGAAACAAGTTATAGGAGATCAGAGGGGAAGAGTACTAGTTGGTGGGTAGATGGTGGTGAGAACACAGTAAGAACACAGATCTCGGGTCATGGTGAACATTCAAACACAAGGCAGGAGTGAATTACAACAGTCAGGATTAGTTTATTACAGAGATCAGTTTCCTCGGGGCTGATGGTAGCGCACCTGGTTAAGAGCACACATTACAGTGTGCAAGGGCCTGGGTTTGAGCCCCTGGTCCCCACTTGCATGGGGGGAGGGTGCTTCGCAAGCAGTTAAGCAAGTCTGCAGCTGTCTCCCTCTTCACTCTAAATTTCTCTGTCTTATCAAATAAAGTTTAAAAATAAATTAAGTTATTGTAAAAAGAAGAGATTACTTTCCTCTTTGCATGTCTTATGCTTTGCCAGACTGGGGGACAACACTGGACCCAGTGAATGAACTAATATGAGACCTTCTAGTGAATGAAGACGGCTTTGCCATGTTGTGTGGTTACTAAGACTAGTGACTCAGGAGGGTGGGAACAGGGCAAGACTGAAACCACCATATCTAAACTAAAAGTATTGCCTACAAACTCTCCTTTCCCCTCTGGGCAGCATCCTCAATTCGACAGCATTTCAAAATAAGATTCAACAATATGTTTATCAAGAAACACTGACATTTCCTTCTGTAGATGTTAACAACCCTCCCTAAGCCATTAGCTACTTAAAAAGATTGATAAATAATAATAAAAAAAAAACTGACCAAGCATGTCTTAACAATTTTTTTTCCATAGATTTCTTTGTTTTTTTTGCCTCCAGGGTTATTGCTGGGGCTTGGTGCCTGCACTATGAATCCCCTGCTCCTGGAGGCTTTTTTTTTATTTCTCCTTTTGCTGTCCTTATTGTTTTATCATTGTTGTGGTTATTATTACTGTTGTTATGGATGTCGTTGTTGTTAGATAGGACAGAGAGAAATGGAGAGAGGAGGGGAAGACAGAAGGAGAGAGAAAGACAGACACCTGCAGACCTGCTTCACCGCTTCTGAAGCGACTCCCCCCCTTCAGGTGGGGAGCTAGGGACTTGAACCGGTATCTTTATGCTGGTCCTTGCACCTCACGCCATATGCGCTTAACCCGTTGCGCTATTGCCCGACACCCCATAGATTTATTTCTTTAGTTTTGGATAGAGAGAGAAGTTGAAAGTGCAGGAGGATACAGAGAGGGGGAGACAAGACACTTGCAGACCTGCTTCGCCACTTGTGAAGCTTTCTCTGGGCAGGTGGGGACAGGGGGCTTGAACCCCAGTCTCTGTGCTGTATGTGCTTAACTGGGTGTGCCACTGCCCGGTCCCTAGGGTATTTCTTTATAACTGTTTATTAAGAGGTTGAGAATAAAGGAAACTCACTAGGGTTTTTTTTGTTGTTGTTCCTTTTTCTATTGTCTTGACAGCTATGTGGTAGTCAGGGCAGATGGTTACAGACAGAATCAGAAACAAGTGGGTGTTGGGGATGTGACATAATGGTTATGCAAAGGAACTGTTACGCCTGAGGCCCTAAGGTCTGAGGTTCGACCCCATACAACATCATCAAGCAGAGTTGAGCAGTGAGTGCTCTGGTCAAAAAAAAAAAAAAAAAAAGCAAGAAGAAAAAAGAATCAGAAAAAAGTATCACAAAATGGAACACATTTAAAAAGACTTGTCCTGAGTATAGTAAAGTGATTATTCAAAAGGACTAACAAGCAAAGTCTCTAGGGCAAAGGTTGTTTCCTGATTTTCCCGAATAAAAATTACCAATGATATGTTTTAGGAATACTAATTTCTACAATGGGTAGTTTCCTTTTTAAAAAAATATTTATTTTTTATTGGGTAGAGACAGCCAGAAATTGAGAGGGAAGGAGTAACGGGGTGAGAGAGACAGAGAGACACCTGCAGCCCTGCTTCACTGCTCACAAAGCTTTCCCCCTGCAGGTGGGGACTGGGGCTTAAACCTGGGTCCTTGTGCTTTGTAACATGTGTGCTCAGGCAGGTGCGCCCCCACCCGGTCACAACAGTTTCTTTTCATAACAGAAGGATTTAAGGGGCCCAGGCAGTAGCACAGCCAGTTAAGCGCACGTGGCATGAAGCACAAGGATAGGCGTAAGGATCCTGGTTCAAGCCCCCAGCTCCCCACCTGCAGGAGGATTGCTTCACAAGAAGGGAAGTCTTTCTCTCCCCCTCTGTCTTTCCCTCCTCTCTCTATTTCTCTCTGTCCTATCCAACAACAAGGACAGCAATAACAACAACAATAATAATAACAACAGCAATTAAAAAAAAAAAACCCAAGGGCAACACAAGGAAAAAAATGGCTGCCAGGAGCTGTGGATTTGTTTTATTTATTTATTTATTTATTTATTTTATTTTCCCTTTTGTTGTCCTTGTTTTTTTTATTGTTGTTGTAGTTATTAGTGTTGTAATTGTTGGACAGGACAGAGAGAAATGGAGAGAGGAGGGTAAGACAGAGAGAGGAGGACAGAGGACAGAGGGGGAGAGAGAAAGACAGAGACCTGCAGACCTGCTTCACCACCTGTGAAGCAACTCCCCTGCAGGTGGGGAGCCGGGGGCTCGAACCGGGATCCTTAAGCCGGTCCTTATGCTTTGCGCCACCTGTGCTTAAACTGCTGCGCTACCACCCGACTCCCGGAGCTGTGGATTTGTAGTGCAGGAACTGAACCCCAGTGATAACCCTGGAGGCAAAAGAAAGAAAGAAAGATTTGATGTTTTCTACAGAAAATTATATAAACTTAAATAAGAAGAAAGAGAAAGAAACAAAGAAAAATTTAAAAGTAATCCAGCTCCCAAGACAGAAACAAGTGGAAGATCACAGCAAAATTAGGATATATCTTTCCAGACCATTTTTGGTACACACGTATGCACTGGTATAAGTTTCAAAAAAAATCATAATACATATGCCATATGGTAATCTCATCTACTACCTGATTTATTTGGATAGAGAAAAGAGAAATTAAGAAGGGAGAGGTCAAGCACTCCTTAACACATTCTATGAGGTGAACATCACTTTGACCCCCAAAGCAGGAAAGGATTCTACCAGAAAAGAAAACTATAAAGTTATGTATCTGATAATCACTGTTATGAAGATCCTGAAAAAATCTTGGCAAATTGAATACAACAACATATCAAGAGGATAATTCACCAAGACCATGTGGGATTCATCCCTGAGAAGCAGGGATGGGTCAACACCCGAAACTCAATCAACAAAAAGAAAGATGCAAATCACATAGTCATATCAATTGATGTTGTAAAGGCATTTGACAAGATCCAACACCCATTTATGATAAAGATCCTCCAGAAACTGGGACTAGAAGGAGAAATATAGATAAACAAAGATAGATAAAGGGTTAAAATCATTGTGTCACATTTACATGATGCTGTTAAAACAAAAACAAAAAAGAAAAAACTAGTATAGTCACAGGCCCTTTGGAATATAAATAAAATATTCCTACTAGCTATCTACAAAATGGAGGTTCCCCCCCCCCAACTATTCCAGCCTTTAGGTCCATGATTGGTCAACAGTTTGTTTGGCTTTGTATGTTAACTCTCTTTTCAGCCACCAGGTTCCCAGATGCTAGCAGGATTTGACCAGACTTCCCTGGACAGACAACCCCACCAGTGTGTCCTGGAGCTCTTGTTTCCCCAGAGCCCTTCCCCACTAGGGAAAGAGAGAGACAAGCTGGGAGTATAGATCAACCTGTCAACACCCATGTTCAGCTGGGAAGTAATTACAGAAGCCAGACCTTCCACCATCTGCATCCCACAGTGACTTTGGGTCCATACTCTCAGAAGATTAAAGAATAGGAAAGCTATCAGGGGAGGGGATGGAATACAGAGTTCTGGTGGTGTGAATTGTGTGGAGTTGTACCCTTCTTATCCTATGGTTTAGTCAATGTTTCCTTTTTATAAATAAAAATTAAAAAAAAAAAAAGATGAGGTTCTCTCTTTTCCATCATCTTGAATGGAACTTGAAGATATGTTAAGTGAGATAACCTAGAAAGAAAAGGGCAAATGATCTCACTTGTAAGTGGGCCTTAATAAACAGTGACAGGGAAGAGGGACAGAAAGCAAAGCACAGGCTGGGCATGATGTGATGTCCTGCATCCAAGCAAAGGACTCTGAGAAAGGAGGGGCGGAGGTGGAAAAGCACTTTGGGGTCCTGGTGGATAATGAAATTGTACCCAGTGTCAGTGACTATACTATAAAGCACTAACCCCCTCCATAAAAAGATAAGAACAAGATAAGATAAGAAAGAGGGGAAGGGAGAGAGAGACACCTGCAACACCGCTTCATCCCTCACGAAGCTTCCACCCCTGCAGGTGGGGACTGACGGCTTGAACCGAGACCCGCGCACACTGTAGCATGTGCTCTCTACAGGACATGCAGCCACCACCCTCCCCTGCCGTCTGGCAATGTCTTTTTTTTTTTTTTTAATTTTTTTTTAAAAAATTATTTATTTATTTATTTTCCCTTTTGTTTTTGCCCTTGTTGTTTTATTGTTGTAGTCATTATTGTTGTTGTTATTGATGCTTTGTTGTTGGATAGGACAGAGAGAAATAGAGAGAGGAGGGGGAGACAGGGAGAGAGAAAGATAGACACCTGCAGACCTGCTTCACCCCTTGTGAAGTGACTCCCCTGCAGGTGGGGAGCCGGGGGCTTGAACCAAGACCCTTATGCAGGTCCTTGTGCTTGGTGGCTTAACTGCTGCGCTACCGCCCGACTCCCAGCAATGTCTTTTAGAAATAAATCATGGGTACTTTTCTATTAATAGACTTTAGATTTTGAATGCACTGATTTCAATCTTCAAAAAACAACAACAAACAAATTGTGCCAGAACATACCTGGAATTTTTCACCTTTATGCATCTGAGTTGATCTAAATTCAGGAGAATCTATAAAGGCACAGGGGTAAATATTATGCAGAAAGTGTCCTCTATAGGAGACCTTCAATCTGATAACAGAAATCAAAGTTAATATACACATTTCACAAAGAGCATGACAATTTTTAACATTTCTATAAACATATAGGTTTGTACTTTTTCTGGTCATTGCTTGGGTTTCACTACTCTAGGTCAACTTTTTTTTCAGGTAAAAAGAGACAGAGGGGGATTGGGTGGTGGCACACATGCTACAACGCACAAGAATCCGGGTTCAAGTTCCTGGTCATCATCTGCAGGGGGAAAGCTTCACGAGTGGTGAAGCAGGGCTACAGGAGTCTCTCTCCCTTTCTCTCTCTCTCTCTCCCCTTTCCCTCTCGATTTCTAGCTGTTTCTATCCAATAAATAAAAAATAATAGAGGGAGGGAGAGAGAGAAGAGAAGAGAAGAGGAGAGAGAAAGACACTCCAGAGCCAAAGCTCTTTTCGAGGCAGTAGAGGCTGGGCTCACACCTGGATCATTTGCATGACCAATAGGCACTATCCTGGGCAAGTTATCTTGCCAATCATTGGGTTTATATTTTTCTTTTAAAAATTTTTTAAAATATAATTTATTTGTTTACTATTGGGTAGAGACAGAGAGAAATTGAGAAGGGGGAGATAGAGAGGAAGAGAGATAGAGAGACACCTGCAGCCCTGCTTCCCCACCCGCAAAGCTTTTCCTCTGCAGATGGGGACCGGGGGCTTGAACCTGGGTCCTTGCACACTCTAATGTGTGTGCTCAACTGAGTATGCCAATCCTCACAACTGAAAATCTTGACATCAACAGCATTCAGAGCAATTAATGCCACATAACTGTAACATGATGCTGTATAGAATTCCAAAATGCAACTGTAACATAAAAAAAGCACTAATAAATTCTGTGGCACTTCCTCCATGAGTCAGGACACTCCCTTCCGTTTGTTTCTTACCAAGAGGTCCTGAGAAAACTCTAGGTTAACTGGAAGATTCAATTTCCATAGAACACTTACTTTCCCTTCAGGAGAACACTCAGACGGTCATCAACTGACGTTTCATCCTCTACGGCATAAGGCTGACCCTTTTCCAAGGTTTGAATCATGCAAAACTGTCCAGTCAATCTTCTGAACAGCTCTGGAGACACACGCAGTGGTTCAAATAACCGTCGGTAGATGCCACCGAGTTCCTTTTCAATCTTTACCTGGAACACAGCAATAACCAGATGCAGCTTCAGCAAGACACTGGCGCCTGTGCTCTCAATAAAGCTCTGGAAATAAACAAATCTGGAAGGTCATATCATCACTCCCATGGCTTTTTGTCAGTAGAATCTTACGCAGTAAATGGCCATAAAAGGACACTTTTGCAGTTAAACTGAACTCCAAGAGCATCTGGAGAAGATTTTCTCTAGTGGTCACATCTCTCCCTATGCACAATTGTGGGGTTATGTGTAAGCTTGGTAGAGCTTAGGGAAAACTCCTTCCATCCTTGGATGGAGGTCTGGGAAAGACCCCCTTGTTAGCCTCTCTCACCAAGATGAGCAAAGGGGAAAAACAGTTTCTCAGACTCAGTTCTCCCTTTTCAGACTCTCAAGCCCACAGAGATCTCACTGCCTCTCCCCACTAACTGCAGGCCACATGGCTGCCTGCTTTAAGGTTCATTTACTCAAAGTTCACCTCACCTTCTGATCACAGAGGAGAACACACCTTATCACACACTCCATCATACACCTCAAACCCCAGACAAGAGAAATTCCAAACTCTATGGCCTTTGATATCTATCAAGCCTTGCTTATCTTCTCTCTGTCTCACCCTACTGGTTTAACCCCTATGTTTCTCTCAAATACCTTTGGATAATTAAGTTGCTTGCATCATGGAGAATAATTGTCTTGACCTTTATGTATCTGCATCAATTCCTGTCATACCAGCCCCCTACCATAGGGACAAGCTGACCTTTAAGAAAGCCACCTGATTTTGCCTTTGTTTCTGTCCATGGTGCTCTTAGAAACTATTAGGGATCAAACTCAGGGTTTCTTAGCCAGGGTTGGTATTTCTTAGCTAGTTAACTAGCTAGCTAATAAACATATAGAAATACAGATATGTGAAATTGCCACCTGCTTGTACTACATGGTAGTTGTCTCTGAAGGTCAAGGGGCACATGCTTTGCACTTACGAGGCCCTGGCTCTTGTCCTTACCCCCATCAAAGTGTTTGTGTGTAGGAATGAACACAACACACTTTTTCTGCAGCTTTTATCTTTACATGTACAAAATTTAGATTTTGGGATCTGAGCAGAGTACTATTTTGGCTGGGGAAAAATAAAAGCAAATTTTAGGCCTTTACTGTCAGTGGAACTTAATATTCTGTGATAATGTCTAAAATAAACAGTTTTCTCTTTTAAAAAAAAAAACCTGTAATTTCTGATGTATTTGAAAAATGTTCTTTGTTTGGTTCTCTATTTAAACCCATGTCCATCTGCAATAAAGGAGAGTGTCCAATTCTCCCTCCCCGGTGTCTCTTGCCTATATCACTGCGTCTCTTGAACAAAGTGAGGGAGAACTGGTTGCTTACCTTCGTTGCTGAGAGTCACCCTGCAGGAGCCCCAGCACGCAATAACGTGACTGTGAGGTTTTGAATTTTGTGACAGCATTAATGTCCCCAATCTTAGCATGTCTTATAAATAACATGGACCCTTTGTATTTTAGAACATTTTTTGCTTCACAGGAAAAAAAAACTAACGCTGTTTTAAATATTGAAGCAAGAAAACAGACAAAATGTGGAAACAAATTTATGAAAATATATGACATCTTATTTACATGTAATTATGACTTAATACACTAATACAGCAAAAAAATATCCACAGGTACTATTATTTCTCCTCCA
This sequence comes from Erinaceus europaeus, assembly GCF_950295315.1. Taxonomy (NCBI): domain Eukaryota; kingdom Metazoa; phylum Chordata; class Mammalia; order Eulipotyphla; family Erinaceidae; genus Erinaceus; species Erinaceus europaeus. The sequence continues at coordinate 145,776,842 of NC_080165.1, read as the reverse complement.
GCAAAGTGAAGGGTGAGACAGGCAGGGACTGGGTGGTGGCACCTGGTTGAGCGCACATGCTACCATGGGCAAGGGTTTGAACCACCAGTCCCCACTTGCAAGGGGAGAGCTTTGCAAGTGGTGAAGCGGGGCTGTAGGTGTCTCTCTGTCTCTCTCCCTGTTTCTCCCTTCCCACTTGATTGCTGGCTCTCTATCCAATAAGTAAATGTAATAAATAAAAAAAACTTAAGAAAATGAGTGAGAAAGGCCATCTGCAGCTTTATCCTAAGCTAAAATAAACTCTTCAAAATAGACACCCTGGTCTAATAAGCCTGGCTAAAGGAGGAAGAGGAAAGAAAGCAAAATGATTCAATTGCCTCTATTGTCAGGCTACTCAGGGTCCATGCTAGGGGCCATCTTTGGCTCCTGGTTAATCTTGAATACTACAATAATTGAGTGGTTGAAAAACAACTGTACTGGGGAGTCGGGCGGTGGCGCAGCGGGTTAAGCACACATGGCGCAAAGCGCAAGGACTGGCTTAAGGATCCCAGTTTGAGCGCCTGGCTCCCCACCTGCAGGGGAGTCGCTTCACAGGTGGTGAAGCAGGTCTGCAGGTGTCTGTCTTTCTCCCCCCCCCCCGCCCCGTCTTCCCCTCCTCTCTCCTCTATTCTCTGTCCTATCTAACAATGACGACATCAATAACTATAACAATAACTACAACAACAATGAAAAAAAGCAAGGGCACCAAAAGGGAAAACAAATAAAGAAAAAAAAAGAAAAACTGTACTGCACACCAATGAACTTTTCAGTTCAGGGCACAGGAGAAAGCATAATGGTTCTGCAAACAGACTCTTATGCCTGAGGCTCTGAGGTCCCAGGTTCAATCTCCTGTACCATCATTAGCCAGAGCTGAACAGTGCTCTGGAAAAATAAAGGAAAAAAAACCTTTCAGTTCCAATGATCATTTATACCAAGGGTGAGAAAGTTTTTTTTTTCTTCTGTCAAGGGCCATTTGGATATTTATTTATTTATGCCTCCAGGGTTATTGCTGGGGCTCAGTACCTGTACCATGAATCCACTGCTCCTGGAGGCCATTTTTTCCCCTTTTGTTGCCCTTGTTGCTGTAGCCTTGTTGTGGTTATTATTGTTGTTGTTGATGTCATTTGTTGTTGGATAAGACAGAGAGAAATGGAGAGAGGAGGGGAAGACAGAAAGGAGAAGAGAAAGACATACACCTGCAGACCTGCTTCACCGCCTGTGAAGTGATTCTGCTGCAGGTGGGGAGCCAGGGGGGCTCGAACCGGAATCCTTGCGCTTAGCGCCACCTGTGCTTAACCCGCTGCACTACCGCCCAACCCCCCATTTGGATATTTATAACACAATTCATGTACACAAAAACAGCACTTAGTCTGGCTATATAAAAAAAAAATCTCCCCAAATGTAATGGATTTCGAGTTCCATGGGAGGTTGCCTTGGCAGGGCCAGGCCAAATGATTTCTCAGACCAAATATGGCCTGTGGGCCCCACCCTTGATCTGTATCTGTGACATTCACAGCGGAGACATGGTGAAGCTTGCAGGCCCAGGGCCTGGCAGCTGCTCAGACGTCGCTGCAGTGTTTGCTGTGCTCTTCTTATTTTACTGCTTCATTTCAATGAGGAACCAGCTCGGACACTTTCCAGCAAAGCAGGCTGATAGTCCGAGAGGAAATGAAAGCACAAAAGCTAAGTGATTTCTTTATCTGATGCTACCATTACATCACTAACTTCTGAACTGTATGTTTAGAACTCGGAGTTCCAATAAATTCTGACTTTCAGAAAGGGTAATCCTCCTTATTACTCTCATCTCCTTCCTCCACTCCAGAGCCTGAGTAAGTAACGTTTACAGTGATTCATTCACAAATGTGTCCTTTCATCATCTGCACTAGTCCATGTGGCAAAGTGTTAAACAAACTGAAGAGTCTGCTGACTCACATCCATGATCTGCTCAGCCTGTAAGTTATCAGCTCCAGGAGCCAGGTGGTGGTGCACCTGGTTAAGCGCTCACATTACAGTGTGCAAAGAAAGACGCCGGTTAGGGAGTCGGGCTGTAGCGCAGCAGGTTAAGCGCACGTGGTGCAAAGCGCAAGGACGGGCAGAAGCATCCCGGTTCGAGGCCCCGGCTCCCCACCTGTAGGGGTGGTCTGAGGTGTCTCTCTTTCTCTCCCCCCTCTCTGTCTTTCCCTCCTCTCTCCATTTCTCTCTGTCCTTTCCAATGATGACAACAACAATGAAAATGAGGGCAACAAAAAGGAAATAAATAAATATTAAAAAAAAAAAAAAGACCTGGGTTCAAGCCCCTGGTTCCCCCCGCCCCCTGCAGGCAGAAAGCCTCCAGTGGTGAAGAAGCAGAGCTGAAGGTGTCTCTCTGTCTCTCTCCCTCTCTATCTCTCCCGCCCTTCCCAAGTGCTTGCTCTCTATGCAATAATAAATAAGTAAATAAAAATAAATGTCAGCTCAAGTCCCAATTCCGTCATCAAGCCCTCAGTCCTTCTCTCTGAACATACCTTTAATCAAATGCTTTGTCTGAGCACCTACTATGTACCCTTTATGTTTCTGAGTTGGCATAACCAGGAAGACAAAGGTACACATGGTAGATGTCACCGATTTCAACTATGAGCAGTTCCTACCTCGCAGAAGAGGACTATGTCTCCCCTGCCCCCATCTCACTCCCATATTATCAGGCTCGGCCAGAGCCCTTTGCTTTGGCCGAAGAAATATGAGCAGGAATTACATGTCTTTCTAAGGAGACATTTTAAGAAGCAAGGAGTTTTTCTCTTTTGGTTTCTTATACTTTTTTCTCTGCCATGAGAGAAAATGTGTCCAAACAGAACTTGCTGCTTCAGTCGGTATCTGGAGACAAAGACACATGAAGTCACAGCTGACACACAGCTGGACACAGCGTCTCCAGATGAGGTCAGTGAGAAGGAAGCTATGCTGTGGTCACGGCACGGAGATGTCACGTGAGGGTGGAGTGTCTGAGTGTTTAGTGGAGTGTTTAGTGTTTCTCCTTCTCTCTCCCCTCGCTGTTCCTCCCCCACCCTCTTTATTTCTCTAAGGTTACAGAATTCAGCTCGTGTATCGTATGAGCATGAGGCTTAGGGTTCACGTCCCCACATTCCCATCCAAACAGCTAAATAAAATCAAAGTGAGAGAACGTCTCTCTTCTGAGTCATGCAGCTTCAGTGTTTGCTGTCATGCAAATGTTACTTTGGAATTTCATTATTAGTTATAGAAGTTAATTATTTTCAGGCAAATTCCTGGGACATAGTAACTACAAATAGTCACAATGTTTAGACATGATTTCCAGCAGTTTATGCTCCTTATTTACAGGTGTTCTTCCCCCTCTCTTGCTTCTTCCTTTCCTTCCTTTCCCTCTCTTCCTTCCTTCCTTCCTTTCCCTCTTTCATCTTTTTTAATCCTATCAGAGAGAGCAAGACCCAGACAGGAATACCTCTGCTATTTCATACAGTGCTATAGATAGATCTGTGAAATTATTTAAAAGGAATAAACAAATTACATACTCATTCTCAGTTCTAACAAAATCCTTCAAAAAACTTTTGATTTCAAATCTATTCTTTTCAGATTTTTTTTTAGTAGTTACCGGTCTTTTCTTGTATATAAGATATGAAAGATGCAAAATGTTGACAGCCAAGAACACAGAGTTCCAGATCATTATATCCAAGGCACATCGGTAGAGAGTGGTCCAGATGATATAAAGGGTACATCCTGTTGGATAACAAAGTGAGTGTGTTAGCTCTACAATAACCTCAGCACATAGCTTAAGACATTTGTTATTTTTCACCTGAAAAACAAACCAAACACTTGAAAAATATCTCAGCCAGACATTGCATTAATTAATGTAATTGCATTAATTAATGTAATTGAATTACATTAATTGGGCTCATCTTACAAAAGGAAAAGCATTGAGGCAGTAGTGCAGAGGGTTAAGTGCATATGGCACAAAGCACAAAGACTGGCATAAGGATCCCAGTTCAAGGCCCTGGCTCGAACCACCTGCAGGGGAGTCGCTTCACAGGCGGTGAAGCAGGTCTGCAGGTGTCTGTCTTTCTCTCCCTCTCTCTGTCTTCCCCTCCTCTCTCCATTTCCCTCTGTCCTATCCAACAACAATGAAAGCAATAACAACGATAGTAATAACCACAACAACAATAAAACAAGGCCAACAAAAAGGGGGGAAAAAAAAAAGCCTCCAGGAGCAGTGGATTCATGGTGCAGGCACTGAGCCTCAGGAATAACCCTGGAGGCAACAAACAAACAAACATAAAAAATAAAAAAATAAAGGAAAAGCATTACATGTAGAGAATTTGTTAAGTACAGAAAACTCTTTTTATTTGGGTTGCGGCCAGAGCTTCATCACTCTGGGTCAGCTTTTTCACTCACACACACACACACACTCACACACACACACACACACTCACACACACACACACACACACTCACACACACACACACACAGTGAGAGACACACACACACACACACACAGTGAGAGACACACACACACTCACACACAGTGAGAGACACAGACACACACACAGTGAGAGACACACACACACAGAGACACACACACAGTGAGAGACACACACACACACAGACACACACACACAGTGAGAGACACACACACACACAGTGAGAGACACACACACACAGTGAGACACACACACACACACACAGTGAGAGACACACACACACAGTGAGACACACACACACACACACACACAGCGAGAGTGGGGGGGGACACATCACAGCACCAGAGTCCCCTCCACTGTGGTGAGGGCCAGGTTTGACTCTGGGTGGCGTATATGGGAATGTCAGCACACAATCCAGATGAGCTATTTTGTTGACCCTAGAAAACTACTTCAGGGAGTCGGGCGGTAGCGCAGCGGGTTAAGCGCACGTGGCACCAAGCACAAGGACCGGTGTAAGGATCCCGGTTCGAGCCCCGGCTCCCCACCTGCAGGGGAGTCACTTCACAGGTGGTGAAGCAGGTCTGCAGGTGTCTGTCTTTCTCTCCCCCTCTCTGTCTTCCCCATCTCTCTCCATTTCTCTCTGTCCTATCCAACAATGACGTCAATTACAACAACAATAAAAAACAACAAGGACAACAAAAGGGAAAATAAATATATCAAAAAAGAAAACTACTTTTAAAGGGGGGAAAATCCATAATTCTTCTACTTAGCAAATACTATTACTGATACTTAATACTTAATTATAATCTTAATCATTTATATATATATATATTTATAGAAATAATAGTCAACCAATATCTCTGATTTTGGGAGAACTAAAGCAATTTCCAATGGAGGGAATAGGGACACAGAACTCTGGTGGTGGGAAAGGCGTGGAATTATGTCCTTGTTGTCCTATAGTTTTGTAAATACATCTTAAAATAATTAATATGATACACACATACCAATAACACACACATAAGATCTAACCTCCAAGTTTAAAGTGTTAGTAATTTGTCCTTTTTCATTTTATCAGAAAGACTCAGAGCACCTGAATAGCCCAAAATTGTATTAGTCTAAAAATTTAAAACTTCTTTAAATACTGTTTTGCTATGCAAATACTGGTGAATTCTTAACAAGCATTACTAAATTGAGACAGGGTTACTCCCAGAAAGGTTAACTGAGACTCTAAAAGGCCTGAGTATCGTCTTGGTTTCTCTGTTCCCCTCCAGTTTAATTTTGGATCAAGTCATCTAGCTTCTGCAGGCCCTGAATTCTTCAGTAGGAAGCAGTGAACTAGATGATCGCCTCGATTTGTTCTACTCCCAAACATTGTCTTAAGATACACAGCCAGCCTCGGCTTCTTGTTCTTCCTTCAGAGGGTGTGGCCTGATTCGCCATTCAGCGCCTGGCTCTTCCTACAGCAATCTTTACCTTACTGACAGATAAGAGAGGCAGACTTCTCCCAAGCTTCCTTCTGTCTATCCTTGCAGTCTCTTTCTAAAAATATTCTATTTATATTTGGAGGCTACTCTCTGCCCAGACCCATCTTTCTTGCCCTACCTTTGGGTTCCTGTTTATTAAACAATCTGTCCTGCTTTATATCTTATCGTCTTTCAGCCATCAAGTTGCAGATGCCATTAGGATTCCATCTTGACTTCCCTGGGCAGACAACCTCACTAATGTGGCCCTGGAACCCCATCTCTGCAGAACCCTACCTCACTAGGGAAAGACAGAAACAGGCTGGAGGTATGGCTCTGCCTTCTAATGTCCATGTCCAGTGGAGAAACAGTTACAGAAGCCAGAACTCCCACCTTCTGCACCCCATAAAGAATTTTGGTCCATACTCCCCGAGGGATAAAGAATAGGGAAGCTTCCAACAGAGAGGATGAGACATGGAACTCTGGTGGTGGGAACTGTATGGAAAAGTGTACCACTGTTATCTTACAATCTTGTTAATCATTAATAATAAATTAAAAATTCTATCTACTTAATTTTAATGGTGGGGCTGGGGAGGTGAGCGTATTGTTCAGCTCTGGATAGGATGATGCCAGGGACTGAATCTGGGACCTGGAAGCCTCAGGCATAAAAACATTTTATGAAAACCTTATGCAGGGAGTCGGGCGGTAGCGCAGGTGGCGCAAAACGCAAGGACTGGCACATGGATCCCAGTTCAATCCCCCGGCTCCCCACCTGCAGGGGAGTCGCTTCACAGGCGGTGAAGCAGGTCTGCAGGTGTCTATCTTTCTCTCCCCCTCTCTGTCTTCCCCTCCTCTCTCCATTTCTCTCTGTCCTATCCAACAACGAAGACATCAACAACAACAACAATAATGACAAGAATAAAAAAACAAGGGCAACAAAAAGGGAAAATGAATAAATAAATATTTTTAAAAATCTTAAAAATTATGCTAACTCCTGGCCCTCTTTATTTTTTGCTGAGTAACATGTTAGCTCTATCTTTTAATTTTTTGAGGACCTTCAAATTTTCATGGTTGCTGCATCCATTGATGTTTCCACCGACGGTTCCTTGCAGTCTCCTCTGTGACTACATTCTGTTATTTTTTCATTACACTCATGCTATTTAAGGCACAAGGGGCTACTCTTCATCCTCCCGCATATGCCGAACTTGCTTCTCCTCCTGGTCTTTTCCCTCACTATACACTCACACTCCAAGGGAACCTGCTTGTCTTCCCAAAATCAGTTTCAATGTCATTGCCTCATTCTGCTGAGAATATCCCACCCTTCCTCCCCGAGACTGAGCACACATCTGCCTCACGGCAGCCATCATGTCACAGGTGATAACTTGTCTGTTTCTCTCCATTCCCCCAAAGTGTGTCTATCTCAAGGATGAAGCCTGCCTTCCTTAATCTTCAGGTGACATATTACAGGCATTCAAAAATGCACCGAGTGAATGAATCATCAGGGAAATAGTATGACACGGGAATTTGTCAACCACCACTGGTGAAAATTATAACTTTGCTTGCTTCAGTGCTTTGATGTAAATCAAGTTAACTGATTTCAGCATGGGTTACTGGAACAACAAAAAGTTTGAACTATGAACAACTGTCTTTGTGTTAAATGCTAGTTTACTGATCCCAGCAATGCCTCTTCCAACATTAACAGTTAAAACTATTTAGTACTAAATATGTGTGAGAGACAGTCTTTCTTTTCCTTCTCTCCCTCCTTCCCTCCTTCCTCCTCTTCTTGCTTGCTTTCTTTATTTTTATTTTATTTACTTATTTACTTTCCAAAGCACTGCTCATCTCTGGCTTCTTGTGGTACCAGGAATTGACTCTGGGACATGCAGGTCTCAGGAATGAAAGACCATGAGAGACCGCTATGCTTTGTCCCCAGCCATAGGCACCATTCTGAGTAATTACACATATCACACATGTGTAAATACATATAAACAGACACATTCTTTTCCTTTCTTTCCTGTATTTTTTTCTCTGCTGTCAGGGCTTTGTTGGGACTTCACATCTCGCATCTAGGTCATTCTCTGTATGGCTCCCTGGGTCTCAAACCCACGTTCTCACGAGTAACAAGGAATATGCTCCGCTAAGTTAGCTGTCTCCTGGCCACCTGCATTTATTTAATTCTTCTTTTTAAAGATTTTATTTTTTAAAAAATATTTATTTATTTATTTACCCTTTTGTTGCCCTTATTTTTTTTATTGTTGTTGTAGTTATTACTGTTGTTATTGATGTTGTCATTGTTAGATAGGACAGAGAGAAATGGAGAGAGGAGGTGAAGGCAGAGAGGAGGAGAGAAAGACAGACACCTGCAGACCTGCTTCACTGCCTGTAAAGCGACTTCCCTGCAGGTGGAGAGCTGGGGACTTGAACCAGGATCCTTACATCGGTCCTTGTGCTTTGCGCCACCGGCACTTAACCCGCTGTGCTGCTGCCTGACTCCCCATTTATTTAATTCTTATGAACACCTAGGAAGTGATATTATTTTTATTGTTGACCTCATTTGATACATGGGAAAACTGAGGGGCAGGAAGACTAAATAACTGATGCCTTTTCCACAGCAAATTGTGAAACCAAGATTTGGCCAGACGCAAGGTCTATATAATGAATGTTTTTTTTTCCTTTTTCTTTTGCCATCAGAGTTATCACTGGGGCTTGGCGTCTGCACAACAAATCCATTGGTTCCAGTGACCATGTTTTCCCTTTATTTAATTTTATTTTGTATTGTATTTCATAAGACAGGCAGGGAGAGAGAAAGACAGACACCTCCAGGTCTACTTCACTGCTCGTGAAGTGTTCCCTCAATGCAGGTGGGGAGTGGGGGCTCTAACTTGCCTCCTTGTGCAAAGTAATATGTGAACTTATTAATATGTGCAGCACTGCCCAGCCTCGTAAATGGATCTTCTGATAGCTAGGAAATTTAAACCACCCAAGGAAAGCATACTTATTTTTGTCTAAATTAAGTAAGGGAAAGCTATATAGCACGTGAAAGCCTATGTCCTAAGTAACTTGAACTATTGCTAATTTGATACTAACACTGCTAGTATACCACTGGCCACAGGAGGAAACCCTCAATACAATGCCCATCTGATATCAGTTACAGAAAAAATACATAAAATCCCAGCTAAGATTCTTACCTATAGATAACATCCCTCTAAGAAGTATCATATGAAGGTGAAGAGTAGTGGGAATAACCAATCCAATGGCAAAGAATATATTTGCTACATGAAAAACTAGGTGATGCATCTCTCTCCAGTTTTCACAGGTGGTCTCATTGGAAGGCACAGGTAAAGTACTTAACAACTCAGGGGTTAAACCTATTGTAGTTGGCTCCACCAATGGGCTAGATTCTGTATGATTCATCTTGAGAATTCCTATAAGAACAAATAGACAAAAAAACAACAAAAAGTTTCAACTGTATCTTATTATCCCTATAAGTGTCATACCAAAATTCTTTTTGTGAACTAACTCTGAGGTTTATGAATTAGACAGATTCAGACTCAAATTCCATCACAAATTAAATGTAGTCACTTTCTCATCTGTTAGGTTATAACTGTACTTCTTTTACCATTGTGATTCAATGAAGCAAAGCATCTACTAGAAGGCAACATGAATATACACGAATAACTATAAGTTCATACCAATACTTAACGGGGAAGAAAAATTAAATAGTCAAATAGACACCACAACAATTACAAGGTTACTTAGTAAATCCTTCTAGTAAATTATATTCTTAGTAAATCCTTAGTAAACTATATTCCCATGAATGGCAATGAATCAAAAAACTGATTTTAATATATTAAAAGTTAATAACATCTTATTAACCATATGATGGTTTAGGCTAGTCAGAAGTCTTTGCTTCTCTACTGCTGTTAAATCTTCAGGATATATATGTATTTTACAGTATCATGTATTACATACACTTGTAGAAGTACATATACACAAAGAGATGGAACATTTATAGCCTCTATTTTCTAACTGAAACCCCTACTATTTTTCCCCATAAGAATTTCGAGTTTGTATCATCTCAAAAATTAAAAAGTAGCAAAGTTCTAGTTATATGTAGGAGGAGTCATATACTTAACTAGTCATTCTTATAATTTGTAGCAAATATATTTTTTAAAAATATGCATTTTACAAATGCTAGAGAACCTTCCAGACTATATTACCTGTCCGATGTCTGGTACTTAAAAAAAAAAATCTTTCTTTTAAAAAAATTTTTAAAAAATATTTATTTATTTTCCCTTTTGTTGCCCTTGTTTTTTTATTGTTGTTTTAGCTATTATTGTTGTTGTTATTGATGTCGTCATTTTTAGATAGGACAGAGAGAAATGGAGAGAGGAGGGGAAGACAGAGGGGGGAGAGAAAGATAGACACCTGCAGACCTGCTTCACTGCCTGTCAAGCGACTTCTCTGCTGGTGGGAAGCCGGGAGCTTGAACCAGGATCCTTACGCTGGTCCTTGTGTTTCGTGCCACATGCGCTTAACCAGCTGCGCTACCGCCGGACTCCCCCTAAAACTTCCTATAATAAACTATACCATGTAGTTCTTGAGAAAATAACTATGTATTGGGTTGCTGGAAAAGTCATGATGTATATTTCTGTTTTTCTATGCGAAAACACATTTTGACTTTTCTGACAATGCAACAGGTGACAGAACATGTAAATTATCCTATTTCAGAACAAGAATTTCTAGTGGGAACCCCAAATAGCTTTAAGTTAGGTATATATTATTTCTTTTCACATGAAACTATTCAATTAACTGTATATTTCCAATCATGGTTTTCAATGTATCAAAGTAAAAACTCTGGGTGTTAAAATAATTGCCCAGGTTGGGCACTTCTAAAGTGTGCTAATAGATAACTGGGAAAAGAATTTCATGTCTCTTAAAATGATAAGAACACATACACAAACTTTGTTTATAAACTTTGCAGGGAATGATCAAAGTCACACATAATTCTGAAGTAGTTCCCAAAAATGAGGAATAGTTGACTTAAGATACTGATTTGCTGCAAAGGGGAAATCATAAAATAAACAAATAATAACTAACTAAATAAATTCAACTACATCCCTAATAGCTGAGCCGATACATAAACATACCTCTAGGGTGGGGAATAATTATTTTCATAACTCTTAAAGTTTGCTTTGCATAAGTACATCAGAATTAATCTTATAAATTCTGCCAGATATAGGATGAAATGAAATTTCCTCTATTACCCCTATATTAATGTCACTAGCAGTACAATACTAACAGTAACTAACACTTCTTTTTTTCAACATCTTTTTTTTAAAAAAAAATTATTTATTTTTTATATGTATTTATTTTCCCTTTTGTTGCCCTTGCTGTTTTGTTTTTCATTGTTGGTGTAGTTATTATTATTGTTGTTATTGATGTTGTCGTTGTTAGCTAGGACAGAGAGAAATGGAGAGAGGAGGGGAAGACAGAGAGGGGGGAGAGAAGGCAGACACCTGCAGACCCGCTTCACTGCTTGTGAAGCAACCCCCCTGCAGGTAGGGAGCCGGGAGCTCAAACCGGGATCCTTATGCCGGTCTTTGTGTTTTTTGCCACATGTGCTTAAGCTGCTGCGCTGCCGCCGGCCTCCCCAGTAACTAACACTTCTACAGCACTTCAAACAAACAGTGTTTCCTTTCCATTGTCGACTCTGTTTTTCAAATTACTGGATGTCTTCTAGGAGGCAGCGACGGCATCCTGTACACCTCCACACACCCAAGGCCTCACCTCAGTACAGAACACCAGGGGCAAAGATGAATGCCGCAAGGAAGGACATACACATGACAAAGACTTTTAGAAATCACATTAGTCTCCCTAGACCTCAGTAGTGCAGGGTGTGTCTTGCCTTCCTGAGCTTTTCTGTACCAACAGGTCTGGGGAAGCCACTTAAACCAGGGGGCAGTCACTTCTGCAGCTTAGGCCTGCTTGTCCCTGGGAATAAAGAGGATTGGACTGGTCAATCTTTGAAACTCTTTCAAATTTTAATAGATTTGGGTTCTAATACACAATTATTTAATAATTAAATTAATATTTATCCCCCATCCAATCCACCCAGTTACACTGAGATGCCAACTAATGTACTATAGTGCAATTTCAGGCTTTCTAAAAGTTTTCAAGAGAAACGACAGGAAAACCACACCTACTGGCCTACGAACCAGGGAAACTGAATTTTTAAAAGGTGGGATCATTTATAACACATCACTTATATGACTTATTACGTGCCTGTATATATTTACCTACATATCCATTCTAAAATGTCAGTTACCTAGTGTCATTAATATAGGTCAGATCTTACCAATTTCAGCCTCCTTGGGTCACAACTAAACTGATCTCAGCGGCTTACACCGAACTGACTTTGCACAGAGAATGAATGGGTTCAGTGGGCAGGGGTAAGCCGGTAAAGTGGTAAATGTTCAAATGAATCTTGACTAGGATCAACAGAAAGCATCTTTTTCCTATTACTTCCCCAAAGCTAATCCTTTTAATTACCTATTTCAGCCAAGTCTTGTCTGTTGGAGTCTACAGGACTCACATGCTAAATGGTGAAACTAACCGTGAGTAACTCAGAAACTACAAAAAGGAAAAGATAATAGTCATAAGCAAACATCGGACTCAACTTGCTCCAGAATTCTGACTGCCCATCCTCACAATGGCAAGCGCCTACTATTAAGCTGCGAAGTCTTTCCCCCACTCATTTCCAAACCAGCAGTTTCTCAGACATGTCACCTGGCTCCTGAACGGTGTGTGTCACTGTCCGCGGTTCTAGCCCAGGAGCTGTCTGCAGCGAGCCCGTGCTGGGCAACCTTAGCGCGGGGCCCAGAGGCCGGGACCGAGGGGCTTGGAGGAGCCTGAGCGGGTTCGGACACCGCGCACCCCTGAAGCCCAGCGGGGAGGAGGAATGAAACCCAGTCAGGGCACGGGAACTAACACCTCTCAGGGGGTGCCGGGCTGGAGTTGCATCAGCAGACACCACAAGGACTAGAGTCCAGCTGCCGGGACCTGGGGAGGAGGGCGACTTCCAGGGTTGGGAACCCAGAGGGGCGCAGCGCTGTGAAGGGGTCCAGGGGGCTTCTGGAGGCGCGGCCATGGAGTCAGGGCTTACAGTCCCGAAGACAGCAAATATCAACAACTGTGTCTCTTAAACCTTATCAACTACAGCTGAGAAGGAAGCATCGCAGCCTCAGCCACCAAGATGCAGATGCTATCATGATGCCAACCTGACTTCCCTGGGCAGGTGACCTCACCAATGTGTCCTGGACCCACACCTCCCCAGAGCCCCGCCCCACTAGGGAAAGATAGACAGGCTGGGGGTGTGGATCCACCTGCCAACACCCATGTCCAGTGGAGAAGCAATTACAAAAGCCAGACCTTCACCTTCTGCTCCCCATAATGGTCTTAAGGACCGGCTAAGGATCCGGGTTCGAGCCCCCGGCTCCCCACCTGCAGGAGAGTCGCTTCACAGGTGGTGAAGCAGGTCTACAGGTGTCTGTCTTTCTCTCCCCCTCTCTGTCTTCCCCTCCTCTCTCCATTTCTCTCTGTCCTATCCAACCAGCGATGACATCAGTAACAACAACAATATTAACTACAACAATAAAAACACAGGCAACAAAAGGGAAAATAAATAAATAAATAAATATTTTTAAAAGATCTTTAGTCCATATTTCCAGAGGGATAAAAAGGAAAAGTTTCCAGTGGAGGAGATAGGACAGGGAACTCAGGTGGTGGGAACTGTATGGAATGACACCCCTATTACAATCACACCCCCTTACAATCCTGTAAATCAATATTAAATCACAAATAAAAAAAACCCATACAAAAGAAAAGAAGGCGTCAAGGGCAGGTCCCGGAGGTCGACTTGCAGAAACCCGGCAGCCGCCCGGAATAGGCAAAGTTGCTGCGAGAGGAGCCAGGATCCACGCGGGGCTCCCGATTGAGCCCGGGAGCGAGGCCCTGCGGCCCGGCCTCTTACCTGGCTCGGCCCCGGGCGGCCGGGCGGCGCGGCCGAAGTTTGGGCGACAGCGGCGGGGGCGGGGGCCACGCTCTGGGCTGCTCGACGGGCGCCCGACTCGGGAGCCTCCGCAGCTCTGCTCGGCGGGAGCCGGGACCTGGACCGGGACCTGGACCGGGACCTGGACCGGGACCTGGACCGGGACCTGGACCTGGACGGCTCGCCCCGCGGGCGCTCGGCAGCCGCTTTGACTAAAATAGGTAGAGCGGCCGGCGGCCGGGCGGGCCGGGCTGGGGCTGGGGCTGGGCTGCAGCGCGCACGCGCCCGACGCCAGGGCTCCCCCTTGGGCGGGGCTCTGCAGCCGCCCCCTTCCCTCCAGGCGCCCCCCTTCCCTCCGGGCGCCCCCCTTCCTTCCAGGCGCCCCCATTCCTTCCAGGCGTCCCCATTCCCTCCAGGAGCCCCCATTCCCTCCAGGCGCCCCCCTTCCCTCCGGGCGCCCCCCTTCCTTCCGGGCGCCCCCCTTCCCTCCAGGCGCCCCCCTTCCCTCCAGGCGCCCCCATTCCCTCCAGGAGCCCCCATTCCTTCCAGGCGCCCCCATTCCCTCCAGGCGCCCCCATTCCTTCCAGGAGCCCCCATTCCTTCCAGGAGCCCCCATTCCTTCCAGGAGCCCCCATTCCCTCCAGGCGCCCCCATTCCCTCCAGGCGCCCCCATTCCCTCCAGGCGCCCCCATTCCCTCCAGGCGCCCCCATTCCCTCCAGGAGCCCCCATTCCTTCCAGGCGCCCCCATTCCCTCCAGGCGCCCCCAGTCCTTCCAGGCGCCCCCATTCCCTCCAGGCGCCCCTGGGGCGGGGCTCTGCAGACGCCCCCCTATTCCTCCATTCACCCCCATTCTCCCCAGGCGCCCCCATTACCTCCAGGCGCCCCCATTCCCTCCAGGCGCCCCCATTCCCTCCAGGCGCCCCCATTCCTTCCAGGCGCCCTCATTCCCTCCAGGCGCCCCCAGTCCTTCCAGGCGCCCCCATTCCCTCCAGGTGCCCCTGGGGCGGGGCTCTGCAGACGCCCCCCTATTCCTCCATTCACCCCCATTCTCCCCAGGCGTCCCCATTCCCTCCAGGAGCCCCCATTCCCTCCAGGCGCCCCCATTCCCTCCAGGCGCCCCCAGTCCTTCCAGGAGCCCCGATTCCTTCCAGGAGCCCCGATTCCTTCCAGGACCCCCCATTCCCTCCAGGCGCCCCCATTTCCCCCAGGAGCCCCCATTCACTCCAGGCGCCCCCTGGGGCGGGGCTCTGCAGCCGCCCCCCTATTCCTCCATTCACCCCCATTCTCCCCAGGCACCCCCATTCCCCCATGCGCCCCCATTGCCCCAGGCGCCCCCTGAGGCGGGGCTCTGCAGCCGCCCCCCTATTCCTCCATTCACCCCCATTCTCCCCAGGCGCCCCCATTCCCCCATGCGCCCCCATTGACCCAGGCGCCCCCTGAGGCGGGGCTCTGACGCCATCCCCATTCCCCCAGGGGCGGGGCTCTGCAGCCCGCCCACCCCATTCCCCATGCACCCCCCATCCTCTCCCCCACCCTGTGCCCCCTGGGGCGGAGCTCTGCAGCCGCCCCCCTATTCCTCCATGCACCCCCCCATTCCCCCTAGTGGACCCCCCCCAGGGGCGCCCCCACTCCCGCCCCCCTTTCCCTGGGGCTGGGCTCTGCAGCCTGCTCCCCCTTCCCCCTTCCTGGAGTCTGGACCTCAGGAGTCAGCTGTAACACATTTGCTGGTTCCTGTTTCTTGACTCTGTCCTTGTTTGGGCAGCAGCAGTGAGGTGCACGTGGCACCAGGGGCCAGGTGGAAGTCACTCCCCCCACATGGACAACTAGAGTTGTAGGGTCCCAGCAGGTTGTGAAAAAAGAATCTACAAAAAAAAACAAAAACTTGAAACTGTTTGATATGTATATATATATATATATATATATATATATATATATATATATATATATATCTCAGGTCAGATTGATGAGGTTAACAGTTTATGGTATTTATATACTTTCCTCATATTTGGAAGCTGCTCTCTGCCCTGATCCAGCTTTCTAGTCCTATTCCTAACTCTGACACCATCTTCCCAGACAATAGTCTTACCCACGTGTATGTTAGCTATCAGGCTCAGGCAAAAATTACCCTTGGAACATAACTAAAAGAGAATCCCCAGCTTCAGCCCACACAAAGACCCCTAATTTCATGTGCTCTACTCCTACTTTTGGATTCCTGTTTATTAAACAATTTGACCTGTTATATATCTCATCACCTTACAGCCACCAAGTTGCAGATGCTACTAGGATTCCATCCTGACTTCCCTGGGCAGACGTCCTCACCAACGTGTGTGTGTGTGTGTGTGTGTGTGTGTGTGTGTGTGTGTTGAGGGGAACACCAAATTGATATTGAATCAATTGAATCCTGATCTTTGTGTAGAATCTGGATTTCTTAGAAGACTGAACTAAGCCTAAACTGCCCACTGTAGTCCATCAAAGGGTAAAAGCATGATTCAGCATCTAAATCTATTTTATTTCCTATTTATTGGATAGAGACAGAGAGAACCCAAGAGGGGTGAGAGAGATAGATAGGGAGAGAAACAGAGATACCCACAGCACTGTTTCACCATTTGTGAAGCTTTCTCCCTGCAAGTGAAGATTGGGGACTTGAACCCAGGTCCTTGTGCGTCAGAACATATACATTCAACCACCCTACTCCTAGTACTTAAATTCCTTATCACACTTATACGATCACCAGCTCAAAATGAGATTAGACAGATACTCAGGTTTGGAAATGCCTCAAGCTTTCTGCTCTCCTGGGAGGTCAGATTGAACAATTCTGAGAACTATTTGAAAATAAATAGATTCATGGAGTCAATTTGCACAGATGTGTCAAGTGGAAAAGAGATGAGGCATCAATAACAAAATAGAGGGCACCCTGTGTCCTCTGCAAAAGCAGGCTGGTGCAGCTTAGGTGAGTAGACACACATTTCTACCCTGACTTCTCTATCAGCATCCTAGGCTGCTTTTCCTCTGAAATATAATAAAATCTTTATGAGATTATAGAGTTCAGCTAGAACAAGTTTCATGAAGATTCAACAAGACTAAGGGAGCTCCTGGCTTTTAATGCATGTACAGGTTAAAAAGTATTATCTTGAGAGTTGGGCTGTAGCACAGTGGGTTAAGTGCAGGTGGCGCAAAGCTCAAGGATCCTGGTTCAAGCCTCCAGCTCCCCACCTGCAGGGGAGTCGCTTCACAGGCGGTGAAGCAGGTCTGCAGGTGTCTCTCTTTCTCTCCCCCTCTCTGTCTTCCCCTCCTCTCTCCATTTCTCTCTGTCCTACCTAACAACGATGACATCAATAACAACAACAACAATAATAACTACAACAACAGTAAAAAAAAAACAAGGGCAAAAAAAGGGAAGAAAAAGAAGTATTATCTTCCTTTCCTGTGCCGGGATAGCCTGAGGGTGCTTCTTCCAGAGCAAGTGCTCTCTGGGTTGGAGAGAACTCAACTGGAACCAACCTAGGCTGCTGTGTGGGAGAGGGATCAGGAACTCCTTCCAGGAGAGGGATCAGGAACTCGTGCCCAGCTAGCATCGCAGGAGAGAGACTCTGGGACTCTCGGAGCCGGAAGGCAATCCAGTGTTTAATCAGAAGAGCATCTGTATTTATACTCGGCGAGAAGGAAATAGTAGAGTGGAAAACAGGATATGACGTAGAGAGGGTGGAGCAAAAAGAGAATGCAAACTAGTGGTGGAAAACAGGGTATGACCAGGAGAGGGGGAGGAGCAAAAAGAGAGTTCTAACCAGTGGGGATTAAACCAGTGCCCTGCAGGCAGGGCGGTTCTCAGGTAAAACAGTGATTATGTAAATAGACCACAGCATTAAGTTAAGCAGGGGAGACCTGACATTCTGCCCAACATTTCCTGTACCTGCACATTGTTTATATCACAGTGGACATTCTTTCCTTTGTCACTGCTAATTGAAGGGAGACGTAGCTCCTCCTGATGTGGTCTCACAGCATACCGTTGTGATCAACTCTATATTACAAAACAGCGATTTAATTAGATACTGCCTCTCCTGAAATTTCTCTTGCACCATGTTACATTAACTTTTCCATTGACCACTTTGCCAGTCAACCACACTGACTTAAAATTTTTGTCCCTTTTAAAAAAAAAGTTAATAGACTTTTTTTTTTTTTTTTTGCTAGAGTGCTTTTAGCTTCATAAATCACTGAACCAATGGTACAAAAAGTTCCCACATATACCACTTCTTCCCTTCCTGTTGTTAACTCCTTCCATTTGTGTGATAGATTTAAACAACTGGGGAACCATTATTGACATATTTTTATGAAGGAAGGTCTACATACATTTTTTTTTTGTCCTACAGTCCCATGGGTTTTGGGAAATGTATGAAGTCATATATCCACTCATGATATAATAATAAAAACAAATCCATGTACTCTCTTCCCCTGGTTCCTCGTACAGTGCTCCTAAAACCCTATCATTTCCTAAGTCGTGGGGGTCATAGGAGTGCCTTGAAATTTTCAGAATGAAGCATTGTTTCGTTCTAATGAGAGGATTCTTGATGGATTTCTGGAGCATTTCATTATAGGGACGGGTCATTGAAAGACCAAGAAGCATGGAATTTTTAACTCCATTCTCCATTCCCTAGAGAAATGAGAAGAGCTAGAGATTGAACCAAGAATTGATCATGCCTCTGTGATGACACCTCCATAAAAACTGCTACAGTTGGCTGGCAAAATAGCTCACTGGTAGTTCACTATTTTGCTATGCGTGTGACCTAGGTTCAAGCCTGGTTCTCACTGCATTAAAGGAAGCTTCCCTGCTCTGGTCTCTTGCAGTCTCTCTGGCTTGCTCTCTCTCTCTCTCAAAAAAAAAAAAAAAGGGGAGGGTGGTGATGGTATAGCTGGTTTAGTGGTTTAGGGAACATTATCATGCACTCTGTATGGCCAGTGTCAGAACCAAGTTTTTATTTATTTTTTTATTTTTTTTTATTTTTTTTTTAAGAACCAAGTTTTTAAACATTCAGTTGGTGCCTGTGTCAGTGAGCATTATGAACTCCATTTTTGTTCTCCAAAGAGGTGACAGAAGTTTGGGAGCTGGCCTTATGAAAGCTGACAGTCTGCTTTGGGTCAGGCCGACCTTGGGACTATGTGGAGCAGAGCACAGCAAGAGCTTCCACAGGAACAACTGCAGCTTTTTCTTGCAGAACTGTGTCTGACAAAGTGGTGAAGACAGGACTGGTGAAATAGTTCACTTGGGGAGTGTACAACTCCTGTTTGAGCCCAGCCCCCCCCACCCCCAGTTGAAGAACATTTTGGTACTGTGGACTCTTCCACTCTCTCTCTAAAAAAAATTTTTTTTTAATTAAAAAGAAGTTGTGGGTGGAGGGTAGATAGCATAATGGTTATGCAAACAGACTCTCATGCCTGAGGCTCCAAAGTCCCAGGTGAAATCCCCTACCCCCCCCACCCCCCCACACCACCATAAGCCAGGGCTGAACAATGCTCTGGTTAAAAAATAATAATAATAATAAATATTAAAAAAAGAAGTTGTAAAGACTTTTCAAGAAAACCAGTCTGCAACAGAAACTTCCCCCCAGCTCCTACCTCCCTCCTCTTCACCCCTAAAAGTCCTGCTCACTACCTAAGAGGAGATATATATATTTTTGTGAGATGTTAGTCTGCCATCTCAAGCTATGCTAAACCTGATTAAAAGCTTGTTTTTCTTACATCAACCCTTGCCTCCTGATTAATTGGCTCTTTGAGAGATGAGCACTGAACCTTCTCTGAGTAACATCTGGAGAGCTGGAGAATTGATTGGAATGAGGGGGGGAAACCCTCTTACTTAGTGTCAGATGTGTTGAGTAGGGAAAACAGTTGGCTTTTAATAATGATATGCACCCACCGAATTACAGAATCATACCAAATAGTTTCACTGCCCCAACAACCCCTCAGACTTCACCTGTTCACCCCTCCTTCCTTCTCTAGCTTCTGGCAAGCACTGATTTTTTTTTTTTTTAAATCCAAAGTCTTACTTTCTCCAAAATGTCATATAGTTGGCTTTACACTGACTTTTCAGATTTTATTTCTTCCACTCAGCAATAGGCATTTAAGATCCCCCCCCCCTTTTTTTTTTTTTTTGGTGTGTCTTGATTGTTTTATCACTGAATTGCATTCCATTGTGTGCCTGCTCCACTGTTTACTCACTCACCATTTTAAGGGCATCTTTTTTTTTTTTTCTGTATTTTTTTCAATTATAAATAAAGCTACTGCAGACATGCCTGGGACCATGGGATAGCTCAGCTGGTAAAGCACACTCTGTTGACAATTAACCAGAGCAAGGCTGAGGCATCTATTTGGATGACATCATCTACATATGACAGACATACAGCATAGGACATAAACTCTCAAGGAACTGTGAGAACATTTAACGGGCGTTTCCAAGGGAGATAAGGCCTTTTTGGCTTTTTCCTGCGGCTCCTGTTTCTCCCAGTTCTGACCTGTGCATGGTGAAGCTGAACACAGGCGAACGTTTACAGACTGTGGCTCCCGCTGCATGGCTAGCAAGTCTGTTGTCTTTCTTTTTTCCTTACCACAATTTTTTAAAAAAATATTTATTTATTCCTTTTTGTTGCCCTTGTTGTTTTATTGTTGTTGTTATTACTGTTGTTATTGATGTTGTCGTTGTTGGATAGGACAGAGAGAAATGGAGAGAGGAGGGGAAGACAGAGAGGGGGAGAGAAAGATAGACACCTGCAGACCTGCTTCACCACCTGTGAAGCGACTCCTCTGCAGGTGGGGGACCGGGGCTCGAACCGGGATCCTTACGCCGGTCCTTGCGCTTTGCGCCACCTGCGCTTAACCCGCTGTGCTGTGCGACCACCTGACTCCTCCTACCGCAATTTTGAAGAACCTACTAAATCTGTTGCATGTATAAAACCCAGAAAAAGAGCCACGGTTATTGTCGTTGTTTATCTAGTTTTTAAGGACACTTTACTGTGAGTGAGGACCCAGGTTAGAGCTCATGGAACCATAGTGCACGGGGAAGATTCATGAGTGATGAGGTGACTATCTAGTATCTCTCCTCTCACTCCCTCTTGCTCCCTCTACCTGCTATCAAAAGAAAAAAAAAAGTCCTCTGGGAGTGATGGAGTTGCAAAGGTGTAAAAAAAGCACCTGTAAGCCACCAGGTTCCAGATGCTACCATGATGTCAACCAGACTTCCCTGGACAGACTTCCCTGCCAATGTATCCTGGAGCCCTGTTTCCTCAGAGCACCACCTCACTAAGGATAGAGAGAGGCAGACTGGGAGTATGGATGAACCTGTCAATGCCCATGTTCAGCGGGGAAGCAACTACAGAAGCCAGACCTTCCACCATCTGCATCCCACAATGACCCTGGGTCCATACTCCCAGAGGGATAAAGAATAGGAAAGCTATCAGGGGAGGGGATGGGATATGGAGATCTGGTGGTGGGAATTGTGTGGAGTTGTACCCCTCTTATCCTATGGTTTAGTCAATGTTTCCTTTTTATAAATAAAAATTTTTTAAAAGCACCTTTAGCAAAAATAACAATCATGAACATGGTTTTTAGTGGATATTTAAAAAATAATCTGGGGAAATTTTGATTCACAGGGTTGTTGTCATGAAGGTAAGGCTCTAGGTCTGGCCAAGATGGGTGTTAGTGCACTTTCTCAACCAGACTTCATTTTCCTCCTCCACAAAGCACTGGACTCCTCTCTCTTTCTAAAAAAAATTTTTTTTAAATATTTATTTGTTTATTGGATAGAGACAGCCAGAAATTGAGAGGGAAGGGGGTGATAGAGAGGGAGAGACAGAGAGACACCTGCAGCCCTGCTTCACCACTCGCAAAGCTTTCCCCCTACAGGTGGGGACCGGGGGCTCAAACCTGGGTCCTTGTGCATTGCAACATGTGTGCTAAACAAGGTGTGCCACTGCCCTGGACTCCTGTCCCTTTATGTGCTCTGCCACTCCAGATCTGCTGTGAAAGATGGCCGTCTACCGAAGTGTCATCCTGCTTTAGCCCTTGCTTCGTTTCTTAGGTCTCATCAGTAAGTGAGATTGTCTGGTACTCTTGTCTCTCTTTCTGGCTTATTTTAATTAACATGATTCTCTTGAGTTCTTTCCCATTTGTTACAAGTGAGACTTAATGAAGGTTGTTAAAAGAGTGGGGTCTTTGGAATTAGCAGCTGGATTTTGAGTCATGGATTTGCATTTAATAAGCCATGTAAATTAAAATAATTAATTTTTTTCTGAACCTCAGTTTAACTGGAGTCTTTTTCCTTTTAAAGACTGCATTATTAAACATGGTTGGTATCTAACCTTGGATAGTGTAATTGCACGTCTCTTCTATTCCCTCTAGAGAACTGTGCACATGGTATGTGACCAGTGGAAATTACTGCAGTTCAAGCCATCAGAATTGCCTGGTCTGTTGAAATAGCCTTCAGACACATGCAATAGCTAAGATCTAGTTTGATTTTCAAAAAAGAAGAAGATCATAGACATAAGACTCTGAAATTTCAAACAAAACATACAAATTGTAAGAATTTGGTGCATGCTAAAACTTCTCTGGTTTGTGATTTGCCTAGAGTAATCAGAAATGAGATATTGACTTCAAAAATAAACTCATAAAATTTGTAACAGTATAGATTCTAGAAACTGGGCAATTGGCAGAGGCAAGTTACAGTGATTCAGCAGCCTGTGGATTGGTGGTAATGTTTATATGACGGCTATAATGTTAAAAACTAGAAGCTTGTTACACATTGTTTTTCTTTTAAACCGAAAGGGTTGTTTATCTGAATTATCTGCTTTATGTATTAGCAATATTGTAATATTGCAAACAAAGACCACAGATGAAGCATTTAATAAGATTTCCTAATCTTTAAGGAAATTATTTCAAAGAGAAAGACTTTGTTAGAAGTAGCCAGGCATAACACAAACACATTTCTTTTTTTTAAAAGAAAGTGATTTATTTATTTATTTATTTATTTATTCCCTTTTGTTGCCCTTGTTTTGTTGTTGTTGTTATTGATGTTGTCATTGTTGGATAGGACAGAGAGAAGTGGAAAGAGGAGAGGAAGACAGAGAGGGGGAGAGAAGGACAGACACCTGCAGACCTGCTTCACTGCTTGTGAAGCGAAGCGACCCCCTGCAGGTGGGGAGCCGGGAGCTCAAACCCGGATCCTTATGCCAGTCCTTGCACTTGGCGCCACATGCGTGCGCTTAACCCGCTGCGCTACTGCCGGACTCCCCACAAACACATTTCTGACAGAGACAGAGGAGAGTGGAAGAGATGGCAGCATCAGAGCTGTCTTCAGTGTAGTGGGCACCAAGCAGGAACCTGGTTGACACACAGGGCAGAGCAGTACATTAGCCAAGGGAGCTGTTTTGCTAGCCCTCAAACACATTTTTTAGATTGTGAATAGAGGTTCAGAGAAGTGACTGAATTCACAGTCAAATTTCCAAAGAAAATCGCAAAGTGGGGAGAAGGGATGGGTACAGGCTTAATTCTCGAAACAAACTGTACCCAGAATTTAGGCAGAGAGTTCCAAAAGGCAAGTCCAAAAGTCTGCCTCCAGTCACAGTGACATCCTCTCTCTTATATCTTGTTCTGTTCCCTTTGTGAAGTTTTAGAAACCTAGATCCTTGAAACCTTCCTATGAAATCCTAAGGTCAGCACTCCTACTTTAAGGTAAGTAAAATGCACTGACACTGACGCTCTTTTTTTGAGGGTGATACTGGTTTCTAGTGTATTGACTGACTCATGGGAACAGTTTCATTATGCAGTCGGATTCCCAAATTCTCTTCCCAGAGTCTTTTACTTTGATGAAATATAGTAACCAGTCTATGTTTCACTTTGTGTTCTTTTTCCCTGCCCTCATATATTAAGTCCCACTTAGAAGGGAGAGAATGATACTTTCAATTTACCTTTTGATTATGTAAGGAACTTATTCCTGTGGCATGTGTAGTTGTTGATGGAAAAATAACTTTTGGTAATTTTTAATAAGATGTAACTTGATCTAGATAAGATTTTGATTAAAGCATTGCAGTGGCTTTTAATTTCTAGTGAAAGCAAAACTTCCAGCCATAGGGTATCTTAGTGAACAATGTCATTCTGTTATATAATTAATCTTCTAAAAGGGCTGATTTTAGAAGCAAATGTGTAGCCTGGTAATAGCCAGTTTGGTAATTATCATAGGTTAAATAAAAAACTCAACACAAGGACTATAATGAGGAAGTAATAAAATAAACTTGGACATAATGATATCACAATCCAAAATTAATTGATGTACAAAAGCATTCAGAGTTACCAAGAGAAAGGAATTATTTAAATGCAAAGTTTTACTACTACTACTTAATTTGTTGTAATAAATTCATAAAAACAAGACACCTCTCTACCATAATACATATAAAAATCCAATGTAATATTTATGAGCCACCTACAAGCAGGTTTATCATTTGACATAAAAAGTAGTGCATAGAAATATTTCTTTAGTCTATTATCAAATCTATCTGGCAAAATTTAGAGTCACACAAAATGATTAGAACTATAATTGGTTTGAAAAGAACAAAAACATACTTGAGTAGGAGAATTATTGGAATTTCATATTTGACTGTCTGTGACATGGGGAAAATGGAAACACCAGGTATTTCATTTTCTGACACACCACTATTTTGGTGTTAATTGCATACTACAATTTTCATATTTCTCAGTATATTCTGTCACCTTCACTACTTTAAGTTATCTGAAGAAATATATAGTCAAATATATTATAAACTCAAAAAATGGCATGCGAAAGCAACAGGGAATTCTTTTTAAAAAATATTTTATTTATTTATTCCCTTTTGTTGCCCTTGTTGTTTTATTGTTGTAGTTATTATTGTTATCATTGTTGTTGGATAGGACAGAGAGAAATGGAGAGAGAAGGGGAAGACAGAGAGGGGGAGAGAAAGACAGACATCTGCAGACCTGCTTCACCGCTTGTAAAGTGACTTCCCTGCGGGTGGGGAGCCTGGGCTTGAACCGGGATCCTTATGCCCATCCTTGCCCTTCGTGCCATGTGCGCCTTAACCCTCCGCCCGACTCCTGCAACAGGGAATTCTAATGTGTCAGGATATTCTACAGTTTTCACTTGACTGTGTAGTGAAAATACTTCTAGAAAGGTGAGGTTGAATTAGGAAACCAGAAAATATTGTCATTAATAAGATGCCATATGGTGAAATCATTTAAAAAAAAAATGCCATGGTATTTGTTGTTACCCTACTCATGACTTACTATATTGTCATGTGATTCCCATGTGGATTAAAGTGATATTATTGGACCTAGGGATGTCTCTCAGTGGAGCACATACTTTGCATTTATGAAACTCTGGTTTTGATCCTTCTCTGTCTCCCCCTCCTTTCTCAATTTCTCTCTGTTCTTCCCAGTAAAATGGAAAAAAAAATAGACACCAGGAGCAGGGGATTTGTAGTGCTGGCCCTGAGTCCCAGCAATAACCCTAGAGGCAAAAAAAAAAAACAAGCAACAACAGCAAAATAGAATTAAACTCCCATGAATGAACCAAGAGGAATTAGAAAGCAAGGAGAAACCAATTACAAGCAAACTGAAAGAATAATCAAACACTCACTCACAACCAAAGTCCAGGAAACCAAGGAAGACCTTTAAAAAAATGCTTGACATATATAAGATTTTGTTGGAGATCTTGGCTTCTGTGTTCATTGAGGATATTGGCCTGTAGTCTTTTATTATAATATCTCTGTCAGCTTTTGGTATCAAAAGCTTCTTAGAAAGTAAGAGTATTTCCTTCTGTGTTTCTTTTCTTTTCTTTTCTTTTTGAAGAGCTTGGAAAGATAAGGAATAGGTCTAGAGTTATGTTCTGATTCTTTCCCTTTCTTGATAAAAAAAATAAATTAATGATTTAATATAGAGTCTGTGATGAAGGAATATTGGTCTCTGCAGTGGTAGAGGTGAAGTGCAGCACGTTAAAGAGGTGCGACATTGTGCTCATAAAATAGAGAATCTTCTAAACCATCACCTCAAGCCATTTTTTAAGTAAACTGTTAAAAAATTCAGCCTACAAAAAAAAAAAATCACAAATGATCACTGCTTAAGGGAAAGAAAAGTTCCTTGTCAATCTTTAGTTCCTAGAAGGCTTTTTAAAACTACTCCCATTTAGCATACTGATAAAACTTCAAAGTTCAAATCATGCTGATAATATATGCAAATGTATAATCTGGCATTAAAAGGATGGTAATACTCAGGGTGAGATGACTAAGAGCTGAAATTACTCTTTTTTTATTCTTGCCCTATCACTTGATTGTTATAAAAAATTTGATAGTGAAATAGTAAGTAGTATTGCCATATTAAATCTGTATTATAATAAGTCTACATGATACTGATATTTATTTATTTTTATTTATAAAATGGGAAATATCAACAAGACCATAGGATAAGAGGGGTACAATTCCACACAATCCCCACCCCCAGAACTCCGTATCCAGTCCCCTCCCCTGATAGCTTTCCTATTCTTTTTTTTAATATTTATTTTATTTATTTATTCCCTTTTGTTGCCCTTGTTGTTTTATTGTTGTAGTTATTATTGTTGTTGTTGTTGGATAGGACAGAGAGAAATGGAGAGAGGAGGGGAAGACAGAGAGGAGGAGAGAAAGATAGACACCTGCAGACCTGCTTCACCACCTGTGAAGTGACTCCCCTGCAGGTGGGGAGCCGGGGTTCGAACCGGGATTCTTATGCCGGTCCTTGTGCTTTGCACCACCTGCGCTTAACCCGCTGCGCTACAGCCTGACTCCCAGCTTTCCTATTCTTTATCCCTCTGGGAGTATGGACCCAAGGTCATTATGGGATGCAGAAGGTGGGAGGTCTGGCTTCTGTAATTGCTTCCTCGCTGAACATGGGCATTGGCAGATCGATCCATACTCCCAAGCTGTCTCTCTCTTTCCCTAGTGGGGCAGGGATGTGATATTTATTTTTATTGATATATATGCTAAAGAAAAACAACGAAATCAACTTGTTTCATTGTTTTCTCTAATTTATATAAAAACTATCTTTTACTAAAGAATAAGATTAATCAGGGGCTGGGTGGTAACACAGCAGGTTAAGCACACATGACGCAAAGTGCAAGGGCTGGCGTAAGGATCCTGGTTCGATCCCCCAGCTCTCCACCTGCAGGGGCGTCGCTTCACAGGTGGCGAAGAAGGTCTACAGGTGTTTATCTTTCTCTCTTCCCGTCTTCTTCCACTCTTCCCTCGATTTCTCTCTTACCTACCACCAACAACAGATATAACAGCTACAACAAGGGCAACAAAAAGGGAAAAAATAGCCTCTAGAAGCAGTGAATTTGTAGTGTAGGCACTGAGCCCTAGTAATAACCCTGGAGGCAAAAAAAAAAAGAATTATATTAATCTGGGAACACCATTTCTGAAAGTTAATTTCTTCTTTAACAATGTGAAATATAATGAAACATGGAATCCAGCTAAAAGCTCCAATCCACAAGTCTGATCCCCACCATACTGGGAGAAATTTCAGTGCTCTGATATCTTTCTTTACCTGCATATCTCTATCTTAAAACATCATCCCAGAGTGGTGAAAACCCAGTGAGGACAAAAAAAAAACCTTTAGACCAACACCATTTATACATACACATGTTTATACATACACATGTGTATGTGTGTATACATATATATAACTTATACCTTTGATCAAGCCAGGAGTTTCAAGTACATGGTGTAATGTAATTTACTGCTCTTGTAATAACATGTACTATCTGCCTTATGTTTTTCTTACAGCATTTGAAAGCTTCATTGAGAGATTTCACTCTGTAACTATTCTGTCAGACCAATTTTGTCTTTTTGCATCTGTCCGATATAGCAATTATAATGTCCAAGTGAACTCATGAAGATAAGCAGAGAGAGAATGAATTTCCTTCTAGCCCTCTGCTAAAGAGGGGGGAAAAAAACACCCAAAACTTCAGTGCATCCGTGCTTGAGAATATCACACTACCATCTAAGATAGATTAATTTTAACACCATAGGGATCCAGGGTCCAGGACAATTCACAGCATTCCTTTAGCTTTGCCCAGAGGTCAAAGCTGTCACAAAGGACTAGTGTTCTTATACTTACCCACCCCCAGCTAACTGAACTCTTCCCAATATTCAAAAGCGCAAACTGTACAAGAGGGGTTTGCAGTTTCTGATTGCCCAGGATGGCGGTGTTTAAGGGCTCATTTTATGCCAAAGCCACTCTTGTTCCTCCTCAGGCACTATTAGTCCTCCTCTTCCTCCTCATTTTATTTGATTTTGTTAGTCGTGGCATTTTTTTTATTAGAGGGTTAATGGTTTATAGTATAGATATTAACACTTGTTAGGTGTCTAGGAAAACACCTCTGCCTCTCACCTCCTCTGTCGTACACCAGGATCCCAATGTCCCTTCATCCCATCTCTTTCCCTCTTCAGAGCCTCTCCTGACCACAGAATTTCGGGTGGAAAAATCGCAGTGACCACCTCATTCACTCATGCCATAGATGCAGCACTTGGCCAGGAATGACTTCAAAAACAAGTGATTTGGGGACTTACAAAGGACCCAGGCTCACAGGAGCCCCCAACTTGCTGCAATGCTCTACTGACTTGGTCTTAAACATTTTAAGAGGCTGAACAGTGGCACACCAACCAAGCAGACTGTAACCTGTGCACTCAGCCAGGTGTGCTGCCACCTGGTCCCCACCAATCATGTAGATTGTACATGTTCCCACGCACATGGAGCTCGGTTCAAACCCCCTATTCCCACCCGCGGGGGGGGGGGGGAAGGAGGGATGCTTAATGAATGGTGAAGCAATGCTACAGGTGCCTTTCTCTCTCTCTTATACCTCAGCTCCCCTCCTTCATCAGTTTATCTTCATCTCTATCAAGAAGTAGTGAAAAAAAGAAAAGAAAGAGAAAAAAGACGCCAGGTGTTGTGCAGGCTTTCAGCCCCAGTGATAATCCTGGTGGAGAGAGAGAGAGAGACAGAAGGAAGGAAGAAGAAGAAGAAGAAGCAGAAGGAGGAAGAGGAGGAGGAGAAAGGAAAGAAAGAGAAAAAAGAAGTTCTTAATATTTTACAAAGAAGGTGCCCCATTTATGCATCTCTTATATATAAAGCTGTACAATGCTTTTAACACAAGAAAGCAATCAGTTCCTTATTTTACGACACTGTTAGCAATGATAAATGAGCATCAAAGAAATTTAAGGCTGGGAAAAAACCAGACTGAAATTAAGATTATAGCAATTTTTTATAGAAACTAAGTTTAAAGTACACTGTGATTTTGCACTTCAGAGACAGTATCAGTGCTTCTTTTTTTTTTTTTTCTGGGTTGAAAATATTGGCTAGAATATTTTGAGATAGTAGCATGGGGTTTGTTAGATGTTTCAAACCATACATAGAATAATACATAGAGGTCACCATAGTAATACTATTTTCTTGTTTCTCAACATTGATTTATTTATTATGAGAGAATAGCCCAGGAGGTGGCACAGTATATAAAACGTTGGACTTGCAAGCATGAGACCCAAGTTCTTTCCCTGGCATAGCATATGCCAAAGTGATGCTCTCAGTCCCTACTGCTCCTCTTTCATTAATAAATAAATGTTTTAAAAATATTATGGGGAGTCGGGCTGTAGTGCAGCAGGTTAAGCGCAGGTGGCGCAAAGCGCAAGGACTGGCATAAGGATCCCGGTTCGAACCCCAGCTCCCCACCTGCAGGGGCATCGCTTCACAAGCGGTGAAGCAGGTCTGCAGATGTCTATCTTTCTCTCCCTCTCTCTGTCTTCCCCCTCCTCTCTCCATTTCTTTCTGCCCTATCCAACAACAACGACAACAATAATAACTATAACAATAAAACAACAAGGGCAACAAAAGGGAATAAATAAATATTTTAAAAAATATTATGAAAGGGAAAGGGGGAGAGAAGGAGAGAGGAGAGAGGGAGATGGGGGAGAGACTATTTCTGTTCATATAAGGTAGTGCTAGAGATTGAATTTGTAGCTGTTAGGCCTCAGCAAGCAAGTAGATGCTTTGGAGGGCTGCTCCTTCTCCCAGGCCCTTTCTAAATTTTGAAACGAGGAAGGCTGAATGCAAACTGAGAAGCTGGGTAGGAGCTTGGCACTTAATACTGAGAGACGGTGCCACCCTATACCAAGTGAGAGGCACTGGACTTCCACAGAAGCCCCTTGCAATGTGCTTTTATCCTGTTTTGTTTGGTTTGTTTGACCAGAGCACTGCTCTGGCTTATGGTGGTGCCTGGGGCTGATCTGGGACATTGGATGCTTCATGCTTGAAAGTCTGGCTGTATAAGCTGCTGTGTTACTCCCCCTGGCCCTACCCTGCTGCCCTTGTATCTCTTCCTCATCCTCCTAAAAATAGTGGATTTCTGGAAAACTCATATATAGATATTTTTCTCCTCCCTCTGAGTCACCATTTGAGCCAAAAATCTATATCCTATTTCTGTGCAGTTTTGTTCTCCACTGACATTCTAGGTTAGCAAGCTACTGGGTAATTAACCCCTGTTAAATGATTAGCTGGTTCTAATTTAAGAGGCGACTTCTGACTTCTACCTGGGACGCCCTGCATTTTAGACTGAATACTGCAAAGTATGAAACACTAGAGGAAACGGGTTCCTGTGAAACCCATTGTGAAGTGCAGTGACAAGCCTGTGCGAGCTTTCAGGAAGCTCTAGGTTGCACCAGG
This sequence comes from Erinaceus europaeus, assembly GCF_950295315.1. Classification (NCBI taxonomy): domain Eukaryota; kingdom Metazoa; phylum Chordata; class Mammalia; order Eulipotyphla; family Erinaceidae; genus Erinaceus; species Erinaceus europaeus. The sequence goes on along the minus strand of NC_080165.1, from coordinate 145,746,127 downwards.
CACAGAACTACCCTCAAATCTGCTCACAAAAGCTGCCCGTAACAGCAATTTACCAGGCAGAAAGAGCCCATTTCACTAGTCCTTTCGTTCTTACTGGACTTGAATAACTCAGAAATTTATTCAGACTAATGATTCAGACCTGTCACAGTGTCCCACTTAGGACAGATACTAACCTACAGATAAACTAGTTTACTTTACATAATCCCTCTCCTCCCATCCTCCCTGCTGAATTTGCTTCCTAGGTCACTGGGAAAATAGAAGAAACCATAACTTTCAGATCCAAAAGGCCGAGAAACACATGAAAAAATGCTCCAAGTCTTTGTCAGAGAAATGCAAATAAAGACAACAATGAAATACCGCTTTAATCCTGTGAGAAGGCTAGAAATGGACCTACCCTATGACCCTGCAATTCCTCCATTTCGTTTCCATTCTATTTTATTTGATAGGATGGAGAGAAGTTGAGAGGGGATGAAAAGAGAGTGGGAGAAAGACACCTCCAGACCTGCTTCACTGCCGGTGAAGCTTCTCCGCTGCAGGTGGGCAGTGGGGCTCGACCCAGGGCTTCTCCGCTGCAGGTGGGCAGTGGGGCTCAACCCAGGGCTTCTCCGCTGCAGGTGGGCAGTGGGGCTCAACCCAGGGCTTCTCCCCTGCAGGTGGGCAGTGGGGCTTGACCTTACAATGCAGTGCCCACTTTACTCCTAGATCTCCCCTCTCACCCTTGGGTAACTCTTTTAGTCTCTCTTTAAATACCATCTATGAAAAAATACACCAAAACCCAATGGGCAGATAGCATAATGGTTATACAATGAACTTTCATGTCTAGGATCACAGGTCCCAGGTTCAGCCTCAACACCATCATAAGCCAGAGCTAAGCAGTGCTCTGGTTAGAAAAAAAATCACCCCTAAATGTTTATCTCCAGGCATTTTCCTTGAACGCTTACACTGGTCCGACTACTTCCCTAAAATATCTAGTCTGCATCTCACAGTCAACACTCACTCATCTTCCCTTTCATATCCACTTGTTTTCCTTTACTTTTTCTCCTTTCCTCCCCCCATCTATTCTTAGCAGGCTAACCAAAGTGGTCTTATATACATTAAAAAAAGAAAAAATCCAGGGCTGACTGCATTACACTTCTATTTACAACTCCCAATAGCTCTTGGTTAGTCTTGGAATAAAGGAGTCCTTACACTGAAGTACTAGGTTCCGCCCAACATTCTCAGCAACTCTGGGGACCAGTCAGTCATACTCCCAGCCAAGGGCCTTCTCCTTTGCTAGCTCTTCTAAAACTTCTCCCCCCACAATCTGCAAAGATTGGTCCTTTGCGCCTCTCAGATCACTCGACCCTTTCCTAAACACAGCTTTCTCACTCAGCCCTTCCTTATTTATCCGAATTCTAAAATCCCTTCCTCACTGTGGTCCCTGAGACAATCTCCTAACTCTAGATTTTTCCAATTTATTCTCTCTCTCTCTCTCCCTCCCTTTTTCCCCTCCCTCCCAAAAATGAATAATGCATTTCTGGGGGGCCGAGGGGTGGTGCACCTGGTTAAGCACATTACAGTGAGCAAGGACCTGGGTTCAAGACCTTGGTCCCCACCTGCAGGGGGACAGCTTTGCGAGTGGTGAAGCAGGGCTGCAGGTGTCTTTCTGTGTCTCTCCCTCTCTACCTCCCCCTTCTCTCTTGACTTCTGTCTCTATCCAATAAATAAATAAATAAATATAATTTAAAAAAATTATAAATCAGTGCCCGAGGCCTCTCAGTGGATACACCACACACATCTGTTAAATGTTTGATGATGGTTTTTGTTTGTTTGTTTTACCAAAGGACAATGCCTCCATATGATCTTGGAAAACCAATCTTCCAAAGGTAAAGCTCAGCTCTGTGATTGGATTAAACTTGTGTCTTGTGCATAAAGAAAGCACACCCCTCCCAGGTAAGCTATCTTTTAAACAAATTTTTAAGACTATATATATATATATATTTGCCACCATGGTTATTGCTGGGGCTTGGTGCTTGCACAACCACTGCTCCTGGTGGTTATCTTTTCTTTTTCTGTCTTTTTTTGCAGAGACAGCGAGACACAGAGAGGGAGAGAAAGACTATTGCAGCACTGCTCCACCCTTCGTGAGGTTTCCCTCTGCAGTTGGGGGCTAGGGGCTTGAACCTGAGTCCTCATGCACGGTAATGCACACACTCCATGGTTGTGGGCTTTACTGGAGCTCCCCTGGCCCAAGGTAAGCTGTACTGTTGACCCTGAAGCTGTCTTTTACTTATGTTGAAGGACTAAAGTGAAAGAAACGGCTCGCCGTGCAGATTCCCGGGTTGGTGCAGTGGGTGGAACGTTCACGCTGCTGCCCCTCACTGTCCAGTCACACCACTACTCCTGTCCTTTCAGCGGGACATGTGTGTGACCCCAGCAGGAGTTTGGGACTATTCACATACAAATGACCTCACCCTGAGGAGGTGTTTCAGAGAAGGGGCTGTATAAAAGCACGGGACTTTGGGGCATGTGGGTCTCTTTGCCTGTGGCTTCTTCTCCTGGTCAGAAGCATCTCGGCGGTGGTGTTCCAGACATCCATCCTCCATGGCTACTTCTCCTGGGAACTGAACACGTGTGACTCTGCTGGCCGGTAAACCTTTAGACCCCTCTACAGCCATGAGCAACCTTTACCACACTGATAATTGTTTATCTTATGGGACTAAACTTTGATCACCATATTCAGACTTTATAGACCTAGCGTACCCTTAACCCTTGATGCTAAGTGCTTATTTTGCCTTTTACCTGTTTCACCCTAATAAACCATGTGTTGTTTAAAACCGTTCCCAGCTCCCCACTGTGAATCCTTTTACTTGCACAAGCAGCCCCAACCCCCAAACCTCTTTTTCAGTTAATTTATAACAGACATGTGAAACTGAATTGCTGTCTATTTTTAGTGTTTGCTCTTGGGGATCCTTTTCACTCCTCACTCAGTAATTATTACACAGCACTGTTTTTCCATGAAATGCTTCTTTTTAAGTGTGTGGTTTTGAAAGTTAAACTCGGGAGTCGGGCTGTAGTGCAGCGGGCTAAGCGCAGGTGGCGCAAAGCACAAAGACTGGCATAAGGATCCCGGTTCAAACCCCGGCTCCCCACCTGCAGGGGAGTCGCTTCACAGGCGGTGAAGCAGGTCTGCAGGTGTCTATGTTTCTCTCCTCCTCTCTGTCTTCCCCTCCTCTCTCCATTTCTCTCTGTCCTATCCAACAATGACAACAACAATAATAACTACAACAGTAAAACAACAAGGGCAACAAAAGGGAATAAATAAATAAAATTAATTAAAAAAAAAGTTAAACTGATGAACTGTTTGTAGCAATCAAATCGTCTTCAAGATTGGCTCATTACTGTCTCTTGCATTCCTTCCACTTTTGAGTTATGTTAAATAAGTTCACACGTGAAAAAAATAATCCCTCCACGCCATAGCAGTCCATTTTGCTGTCCTAAGAAATTGTAGCAGGCAGTGAATGTTGGAAATGTTAATGTGGACAGTAGCACTCACGCTCATGCTGAGAATATTCTAAAGAAGCAGGTCTGACTCAAGAGCGCGAGACAACAGATTTGAAT